>NW_006776799.1:1156888-1204686 GCF_000442215.2 Lipotes vexillifer
GGCGGGGGTGGGAGCCGCGGCCGCCCGACCCTCCCCACCGGCGGCGGCTCCCGCTCGGGTAAGGGGGAGGATGTGCGCGGGGCGAGGAGCTGGCGAGGGTGGAGATGAGGAGGAAAAAAATCGGGATGTACAAAGGCTGAGTTGCAGGCTGAGGGTGGGGGTGGGCTGCGGTTGGGGAGCGTTAGGTTGAGGATCGGAGGCAGTATCGGTGGGATCTATTGTTTCCTGGCACACTGGGAGGAAAAACAAAGGGATTTATTAGTATTACCCTGTAATTTTTTTTCTTCGTCTTTTTTTAATGTGGATGGGGAGCTCGGCTCTCCCCATGCCACACTGGGATCCGCCTGGCAGCCGCCGGGAGCCGCAGCCAATGTGTTAGGACTTCAGGTGCTTCTTGGCACAAAGCTAGACAGCGACCTCCTACCATAGCGCTTGGCGTCACCTGCTCTCCCGGCCCTGCCCCTGCCCGGGGCCGAGGGATTGCGTCCCGAACCAGGCTCGGGAATCGGCTGTCTCTCAAGTTGGTGTTATTTATGTTTGTCTTTTGTGAGGGCAGGTTTTGAATACCCCGGCGGCCCCAGCGCCCCCGCCCCCCGCCCCTTCGGGTCCGAATTGGCTGGGGAGGGAGTGGGGGGGGTGTTGGGGGGAGGGGAGGGTGTGTATGGCTTAAACAAATGTCAGGGTAGAAGGAGATTGTCGAAGCTTGACAAAAAAAACAGACACCACACTCTGAAGCCTTTCTTGTTTGTCTGCATGGGCCATGCATGCGTGCTGGGCCAGGAGCCGAGTCTGGAGACGGTTTAAGTGAAAGTGTGTGCTTCCTCGTCTGATGGTGCGTGAGGGTGATAGGGCTCCGCCTAATATTGAAAAACAAAACAAAAACAAAATGAAAAATCTTTAGAACTACAACATCTGCTCCTCAGCGGATCTTGAAGTATTTGCTTGCTGGCATATTGATGTGAAATACAGCTGTGGGCTAGAGGAGACCAGCCAGCACGTATTGCGTTGTATTCTGAGCTTGTAGTAAGTTAGAGGCAAGTGTAATAAACAAATCAGGGCTATGAAAAGAGGTTTCATGGTCCTTTATTTTCTGATCGTCACGTTCTCATACATTTATTCCCATGATATCCTGTATCCCATTCTATAATTAATAATGTTCACTTTTAGGAAACTTCCAAATATTTGATGTGGTTCTGAACTTAGAGTGAAACTTACTGCCATTTAAGAACTTTCTTCTGTTTGTTTTGGTCTGAAATTGCACTAGTGTTGTTTTGGGGATGCTGTAGATGAGAATATTGGACCAGAAAGAGTGAAATAAGCCTCTGTACACATGTTTTGGAGTTTGTAAACATAGATTCTGAACTTTCAATTGTGCTTGTACAGAAAGAATAAGTTCTACCTGATGTGGAGAATCTCAAGTGAATTTCATTTTTCTAGACAGTTTGATGATTTCTTAAAGATCTAGGAACTGCTGGTTTCTTTTAAGGTCATTCACAAAACCAACCAAAACTTGGGCTAAAGTATTGCTTTGAAGTGTACTTATGTGTCACTTGTATGTGTGTATGTGTGTGATTTTGGTAGGGGGTCTCAAGTTATGTTTGAAACAGCTTTGTTACCAAAGACCAATCAGAGTTATAACTTTTAAATTCTTGGCTTTGAAATTCCCATTTCAATATGTAATTTCTTCTTCTTTGACATGTGGCCAAGCCACTTTGGAAAAAAAATGTATAATAGTTGACTAAACGTAAATTCAAATAAGTAAATGAATTCAGAAATTCGTTCTTTTCTATTACAGATGAACCTCTAGTCTTGCTTTGAAAAAGCCATTTTGTGTAACTCTTGACTGCATAATTTCCTAATACACCTGTTGGGAGGATCACTGACACAGTATGCCATTTGAGAGGTACTTTTTCTTGACCAGATACTGGTGATTAGAGAAGACAGGTGTTTTGTGTTTTTTTTTGTTTTTTTTTCCTGATCATTATGAACATTGGCTTTTCACCCCTGAAGTAAAAATGTTGAAAACCGAGTCTTCAGGTGAACGTACCACTCTCAGAAGTGCCTCTCCTCACAGGAATGCATATAGAACTGAGTTCCAGGCACTGAAAAGTACCTTTGACAAACCCAAGTCAGATGGGGAGCAAAAAACAAAAGAAGGTGAGGGATCCCAGCAGAGCAGGGGAAGGAAATATGGCTCCAATGTCAACAGAATTAAAAATCTATTTATGCAGATGGGTATGGAACCCAGTGAGAATGCTGCAGTCATTGCCAAAACAAGGGGGAAAGGTGGATCTTCATCCCCTCAGAGGCGAATGAAGCCCAAAGAATTTCTGGAAAAAACAGATGGCTCAGTTGTTAAGTTGGAGTCCTCTGTTTCAGAACGAATTAGTAGATTTGACACAATGTACGATGGCCCTTCATATTCTAAGTTCACAGAAACTCGCAAGATGTTTGAGAGAAGTGTGCATGAATCAGGACAGAACAACCGCTATTCCCCAAAGAAGGAGAAAACTGGAGGGAGTGAACCTCAGGATGAATGGGGTGGTTCTAAGTCCAACAGAGGCAGTACTGATTCCTTGGACAGCCTTAGCTCCCGGACGGAGGCCGTCTCCCCAACTGTGAGTCAACTGAGTGCAGTATTGGGGAACACCGATTCCCCCAGTGCCATCATTTCTGAGAAGGCTGAGAACAGTGCATACTCAGTGACTGGGCATTATCCCCTGAATTTACCATCGGTTACTGTTACAAATCTTGACACCTTTGGGCACCGTAAGGATTCTAATTCTTGGTCTCCTCCAAGCAAACACAGTGACGATGCAGAGGATGCTCAGAAGAGTAATACAACTCCAGTACTAGAAGTGGCTTCGAAAAGTACCTCTCTAGCTTCAGTGCCCAGTGAAGAGGCACAGCAGAGCAAGGAAGCCGAGGACTCCACGTCTAACCAAGAGACTCCTGACAGAATTGACAGAGACATTCCTGAAGAACCTTGTGCTGAAAACAAGGCAGTTACAGAGCCTGAAATCACTTCACAAAACGAACCTTCAGAAGACGCAGAAGCTCATTTGGTTGGGAGTGAGGCAGCAATGCAACAGAAGAAAGAACTTGCAGGTGGTGATTTTACCTCTGCTGATGCGTCTAGATTCAGTTGTGGAAAGGAAGTACTCGAAGATTCAAATAATTTTGGGAGCTCCCATGTTTACATGCACAGTGACTATAATATATATAGGGTGAGATCCAGGTATAACTCAGACTGGGGAGAAACAGGCACTGAACAGGATGAGCCGGAAGATAGTGATGAAAACAATTACTATCAACCCGATATGGAATACTCAGAAATCGTTGGATTGCCAGAAGAAGAAGACATCCCGGCAAATAGGAAAATTAAGTTTAGTAGTGCTCCAATTAAGGTAAGTATGTTTTCTCAGTTTGTTTTTGAAGTTTTTTCTAAGTTTTGTGTGTTTGTTTCTTTGTTTGTTTTTTAGTATTTGGGCCTGACTGTATGTAGACTAGCTTTGACAGCTATAAAGAATTCAAGGTTGTTGATATACACATGTTGTCAGGTGATTTTAAAAGTTTGGAGTTTGAGAGAGATTATTTCCTGATATGCTTTATAGTTGTATAAACCAGTACTGAGTAATACTGAAGTTGAAGCAGTTTGGGGATTTTGAGAGACATTCCAATGGGTGGGTGTATGAATGATATGAACACTGAAAACCAGGAGTGTTAGTTTGAAATAGAATTACTTCTTTAAATAGTTTTACTTGAAATTACCCATGAATAATAAAATTATCTGAATCGAAACACTGTAGGATATGAGGGTATAATGTACAAAGGGAGAGTTATGATAACCTTGAAATAATATTCTTTATTTACTTGCTTAAAAAATCCGAGTTATCCCTTACTTAAGTGTAAGTGGATTGTGAGGAATGTTGGAACTTTTTTTTTTTGTACTCCTACTTGGTAGTGAATGTTGGATTCGTGGAAGTATGTTAGCGGACTTAAATACTTTAATTGGAAAGCTATGACTCTAAATAGCTTTGAGTTCAGAATTTGTTAATATGGCTTTAAAATGAAATTGTGTGAAAGGATGTTAAATTGATTTGCCATTCATGGATTTATTTTTACCTCTCAAAATCTGGATAAATGCCAATTGAATTCAGATGCTCTATTCTAATGACTTCACTTAGTTAACATTTGGAATAGAAGAATAGCACAAAGTACATCCGCAGCGGGTGGTGAAACATTATTAGCTGATAATGGCAGTGGGACAGGAGGTGTTTGGTTGAGTATCAGAATCTCCTGGAGTGCTTTTTCAAAGTGTACTTATCCATTGGCTCAGCCCCAAGATGCTGGCATGCCCTCCTAGGGGAATCTGGGGGGTTGTGGTGGCAGAATATGTAGTTTGAAACCACTTTCTAGGGGCTTTTAGCTTACACAGTGTGTATATATGATAGATTTGGAATTAGATCTGGTATCTTCTTAAATTTTCTCCTCAAAATCTAAAGTCACTGTCTATTGTTATTTCCATCTTATGAAACTTTCATATAAGGCTTTAAGATACATAATTTACCTAGCAAAGATAAATATGACCTTTCTGTAAGTATGAAATAAACTAATAATCTATGAAATTATTTACTGGTGTTAGCAGGCAAACTTTTCTTTCATAGTGTAAAGCAAAAGTTCTGGGTCAGAATGGGCCATGTCAAGTTAAACTATGTTTGAAATAACTACTGGAGTTGTGAATCTAGTTTCTAAGTAAGCTAAGTTTCTTCGCTGCCCTTTCCCACCTTCCTTTGTCATTCTCTCCCCTACCCCCCAATGGTAGGTACTCTCTTTAGAGTTGCCTTTCCCTCAGGCCTATCCAGCCAGCTTCTAAGTTTCATCTTTTACATCCGCTTTGCAGGTGCTCCCCTTGGAACATCATCTTTTTACCCCTGAGGAAGAAAGCAATAAGATTAAATTGTTACACATTGAGCAAGGCAGGAATAACTGAAATGAGCTCTTCAAGGAGTTTGTTAAAACCAGTGGCTGACTCCCTAATGGGGGATAGCAGTTTATGAAAATTTGGCAACCAAATGGGGCACCAGCCTTGTATTTGGGTCCTATGCTGTACAATATGTAACTGCATAGTAATAGGTTTAATGGATTTTAAAGGATTTATCATTGAAATTTGGATGCTCTTTCGTGAACAAACCAGGTTTTGGGTGTGATACTTTGAAATTGAAGTGATTTTTTTTTCCTGCCATTTGTAACAATAAGCATTTTGCCTCTGAGTTTTCACGTAATAGACTGTGTATTTCACGTAACAAGGAATGAACTAGATTACATACATTTAAGTTCGGCACATTTCATTAAGAATATGGATCAAGCATCAGATTTGTGAAAGATAATGTGCTGCGTTTCAGTGGGCAGTTAACAGTACTAGTTGGAGTGGATTAAGTTTGCAGACGGAAGATTCATTCTTAGCCCTTTGTAATGAATAAGACAATTACTCTGTCTTGTTCCCATTGTTTAACATGTAAGTGGATTCACTTGGAAATTTTGAGTGCTACTTTTCTACTGGTGGTGGTGATGATGGTAGTGTTTAGATTATTCTCCAGTTAAGATTTTTGCCTCAGAGAGTGGTAATAATTAAATTCAGTAAGTGTTTATTGAAGGCTTATCATATGTCTATTTTCATGCTGTTAGCTGCAGAGGACACAAAAATCTATAAGGTTCCCTCTTTCCTCTGTGAGCTTGTAGAGTCAATTCTTAAACACATGGTATTTAAAACCCATGAAACACAGTGTAAAAACCTGTGCTGAAGTGTCTAATGTCCTATGAGTACTTTAACTGTTCTTGGCTATACTAACTGCATGGAGTGAACAGGATTTGGTAGATCATTTGGAAGGGAATACACTCAGCCATTCCCTATGTGTGTTTCCTTATTCTTCTTATAAATATTTATTTATGGAATGGAAGTTATGATTTCCAACTTAAATCTTTTCCTTTGAAACTTAAACACATTCCCTACTGTAGAAGTAATAGGGAGCATATTCCTTACAGAAATGATTTTTAGAACTTTTACATTCTTTTCCCGATAGTCTCATCTTATTCTTCACGAGAGTAAACATTCTCAACACTTTTGGTCTTTTGTTTTAGATCTTGTGTGTGTGAGACAATGTCCTCAGTTTCTATTTCAGTTCTTCTATAGATGTTTTAAATAGATATTTCCCTAAGATGTCTTAAATCTGAACCTAGAAAAATATCAAAATAATAGCTGATCTTTCCTGTGTAGTATATCCCTTATGTATAATTGTTGGTGACTTTTAGAAATGGTCAGATCGTTTCTTAATGGATAGGTTAATGTGTTTCATAGTGTCATGGAAAGTTAGAATGGAATTAATAATAGAAAATGTAAAATCCAACTTTGAGATATGGAATGAGGGAGTGTTAGGAAGATGCTAATTTGAGATGTGAAATTATACCTTCATTCTCAGGAATTTCTCAGAACCAAGGAATTGAATTAAATTTGTCTTAGATAAATCAAAGATAGAAAGGGTGACATTTAAAATTATTTTTTCTGTTAATTCAGAACATTTATTGAGCCCTTACTATGTGTCAGGAACAATGCAAATGTAATAAATACATAAAATGACTGGAGCTGATCAAGTCAGGAACCGGTGGTCGGTGGGAGGTGTACAGCCCATTAAGGTCACTTCTTAGGTCATTCTGCTCAACTCTGTTCTTGGATGATCTTTCTAAGATCATCACTGCAATCTTGTTAAGGAAATCATGACTCATTTTCTGTTTTTGGTAGCCTTATGTCCTTTGGATTGGTGTTCTTGAAACATAGCATATCTGAAAAAGGTTATTTTCCTAATTCCCAGCAAGATGAAATTGCTGGGTTAATGTTGGGATACATAATGCTATACTCTTCTGTGTGTTTTCTCAAGTTGCCTCGAGCTTTACAGAGCTGGTGTTCAAAGGAGAGTCACCAAGGGCAGCAATGCTTCTCTGAGACTTACAGGATAGTTGTTGAAAATGGGTTTCTTAGCATTCTCTCCCTCTTTTGGGGCTCTGAGTTATTGTCAGGGGGTACACGAGGCCTTTTATTCAGGATGGTGTTCTGAGCATAGTTCTGAAATCCAAATTTCCGTCTTTGTGCAGCGTTCTCTTTCTAACAGTCCTGCTCAGTGCTTCTAAACTTGAATTTGCATATAAATAACCTGGGGACCTTTTAAAATGCATATTTCTTATTCAGTAGTTGTTTTGTAGGAAATTACCTTGATGCAATGGTTAGCCTCCAAGTACACTCTCAGCTATCCTGGAGGTATGGAATAGATAGGCTCAGCAACCAAATTTAAATGCTTGAATCACACGATTTATCAAATTAGTTTAAAACACACAGCCAGAAGCAAGAGGAAAGCAGTGCGGGGTAAGTTAACACACTTAAGGTGCAAAAGAGATTGGAAGGAAGGACCACACTACCTGAGTCCTGGGTACACAAAATTCATGTGTCCTGTCCCTCTCTCTTTTGTATCAGCCTTTCCCATTGATGGTGTGGTTATGAGGACTAGAGTTGATATTTGAGCAAGAACTCCACAGACTCATGATGCCCTTGGCATCGTACTTCCTGGGATACATACTTGCTGTATGGAGGAAAGTGGGGACAAGTACACTTAGATACAGCTGTAGCTTTGCCAGTTTGCCTGCTGATGAGCCATGGGCGTTATTTGCATTTCTTGGTTTAAGCACCTGTGGGTCCAGAATAGGATCATACTGGGTGGCTGATATGGAGATGGCATACCTGTCAGACCAGAGATGGTATGGTAATGACTTGGTCTCTCCACCCCTTCCTATCTACAAGTAAATCTCTTGTTTGTTCCACAATATTTTCTACTTTGGAATGTCTTACAGGTTACTAACTTACCTGTTTTTAACATATTTTGTAACTTTTGTCTTGGCCTTACAAGCTCTCATTATCTATACTTAACTGAGTCTCTGAGTATTAGCTCACTTACCGTCAGTGATTATCACTTCTCAGAGTTTCATCCATTCCATTTCTTTGCTTGACCTTTATAACAGAATTTAATATTCTCAAGGAATATAGCAAAATCTCAAACAGTAGGTCTGGGGTGAGATTCTGCATTTCTAACAAGCTCTCAAGTTGGTGCTGATGCTGCTGGTCACTATTTGGAGTATGATTTTGCAGTATAATCTTCTGGCTTCTGAAAGGGGCTTGTAACGAAATGTTGGGGAAGCTCACTTAACAGATTTGCTTTACAGATGGGTCTGCTGTAGCTGGTTGTATGGGATAATATTCTTTGAAGATGAAACAGGTGTAAATTTGTAAAGTGCATGAAGCACTCTGTTTCTGGATACCAAAGTGGATTATGAGCCCTAAATTCATAAGGAGTTTGGGTCATTAAAAAGTCATATCTTGGACTCTTTGTGTGGTCTAAGTGTTTTTTTTTGTTTTTTTAAAAAATTATTTATTTATTTATTTTTGGCTGCGTTGGGTCTTCGTTGCTGCGTGGGCTTTTCTCGAGTTGCAGCAAGCGGGGACTACTCTTCGTTGCGGTGCGTGGGCCTCTTATTGCAGTGGCTTCTCTTGTTGTGGAGCACGGGCTCTAGGTGCATGGGCTTCAGTAGTTGTGGCATGGGGGCTCAGTAGTTGTGGCTTGTGAGCTCTAGAGCGCAGGCTCAGTAGTGGTGGCGCATGGGCTTAGTTGATCCGCGGCACGTGGGATCTTCCCGGACCAGGGATTGAACCTGTGTCCCCTGCATTAGCAGGCAGATTCTTATCCACTGCGCCACCAGGGAAGCGCAGTGTTCTAAGTTTTTAATTATAAAAGGACAGGAGTAGGAAGTTCTTGATAGACTCAGAAATTCCATTTCTCTCATTCTTTTGGAAGCCTAAATTTAAAAACTTCTAGAGAGAGTATAAGCATCATCATCTTATATAGCTTGCTTTTATTTGGATAACATTTAAATTGAACTTCCTTTTAAAATGTGATGGTTTATAAATTATGGTTTATAACCAGGTAAATAAGTCAAATATTTTAGTGTACTGTGTAAAATCAAATAATGAATAGTTATTGAATGACCCCTTTTCTAATACCGCGTGGGTCTACCTCTTTTTTTTTCACTGAACATTGGTCATTTAGTATTTAAAAGAGATTCTTTTCTGCAGCAGACTATTACAGATGTTTGCCGGCATTTATTTGTAGTAGAAAGATTTAAAGTTTCTTGCTTTTTGTGTCATCAACAATATTTTTTCTTCCCCTCTAAATTTCCTCACAAAGGATGCTAGTGTGGGGGCAATGGACTTTAAAGACAAGAGGCTGAATTTGGGGGAAAATAACTTTTGATTATGTCATCCATACATTGTTTACTTTATTAATCCAGTCACATGCCAGTCAGTAGTAATTTGATTTAAATCTCGTCTGCATTAGATGTTTTCCTAACATCTTCACCACTCAGAAAGAAAAAGGCTTCAGAATTTCTATAGAAAAATACAGTTAGATACAGGATAAATTCTGTATAAACAAAACAAATATTGTTATGTTAAACTCTGAATATCATTTCTTGATTTTTGTGTTGTTATCTAATTTACTTACTATTTTTTCTTAATTTCCTATGCTCTTCCTTTTTGGATCTATTTCATTTTTGTTCTTTTGCTTCATTATATTCTACAGTTTTCATTTTGAATAGGAGAATACTTTTCAAGTAATGTTTCATATTTTTTCTTTCTGGTCACTTTAAAAAATTTCCCTGGTTCTAGTCTCTTCCTCTTGGTTTGTGACACAGAAACTTAAAGATGAAAAATACTTAAGGGTAATCTAGTGTAATTTCCCCACTCACTTCAGTTAGCCCTTCAAAAGCATATTGCTGACAGATGATCATTCAGCTTCTTCTTGAATAATTCCACTTATGGGGAGTTTATTATTTTTCAAGGCAAAAGGAAAGTTAGAAGTAGGGACATGGTGTGTGTGTGTGTGTGTGTGTGTGTGTGTGTGTGTGTGCGCGCACGCGCTCTTATATTTGCTTATTTTCATTTGTTTTTAATTTGCAATTTTCTATTAAGATAAAATTCAAATAACATAAAATTCACCATCTTCAAGTGTACAATTCAGAGGTTTTCAGTATATTCACTATGTTGTGCAACCAGCACTATCATCTAATTCTAGAATATTTCCATCACCCTAGAAAGAAACCCTGTGCCTGTTAGCAGTCACTCCTAATTCCCCTTCTTCCCACGTCTTCTGGCAAACACTAATCTAGTTTCTGTCTCTGTGGATTTGCCTTTTCTGGACATTTCATATAAATGGGATCCGGGGCATGCTTTTTAAAGGGAGTGTAGGAGACGCAATGAGTATGGCGTGAGATATGTTAAAATTTAAGATATCATGAGGGCAGCAGACCTTAGGAAGGTCTAGAGAGCAAGGATAAAGGAATTTTAGGATGGTGACATGGTCTTAAGATGAAGTGGCAATGTGGGGACAACAAATGCTGCCTGCCTGTTAATGCAGTTCATGGAGAGAAAGAAGACAGGAAGCTGAAGTAACGGCAGGATCCAGAAAGGGATGAGCATATTTGTTAACTGAGGAAGAGTAGTGTACGGGGCAAAGAGGATGGTTAGAATCACTCCCTAACTTGGGACGCTGCACTTTTCTTCACATAATCTGAAATTGCTGTTGATGAAGCTAAGTGATTGCTTCAGCATAGTGTATCTTTAAAGGCACAAAAGCGCTATTGCCAATTTTCATCTTTACATTGTTCTTTTCTAGCATGCGGAGACCCTTGCCCTTTTGTAATGACCTGATGCTTATTTCCATCCTACTGCTCTTATGTTCTTGCTTTCATTATTCTTTTATGTTGATTGGAATTGTTCATGGACAGACTTCACTGTTTATTTTAAAAATTCTCCTCCTCCTTCAGTACTTCAATATAGATTTTATACGCCATCCTTGCTAGTATCTATAATATAACCATGTGTGAGATAAGTCATTTTGGGCAGACACTTATTTAATTTATCGCACATTGTCAACTAAAGTATATTATATACATCACTGTTAAATATTATTAATTGATAATGAAAGTAACACCAAAAGTTTCTTCATATTCTGTAAACTTGGACAAATCTACGTCTTGAGGCTTTGGTTTTCTTATTCGTAATTGAGGCTCTCTTACTTGTAGTTTATCACTAAGACCTCTTCTAAGCTTTAACCTCTTGTTATCTTGATTATCTCTTAAACATATTTGTACAGGACCATTATCACAAATATTTGTGCTGTTATTTCAAAGGGAAAAATTTGAACATCTTTTGTTGAAATTTCAAAATGAAGAAGTTATATTAAATTGCTCTTGGGAATGTTATATATGCTGTAGATTATAGTAGAAACTTTAAGATGATTAAAAGGTTAAATCCAGCAGAGTACATTTTGATAAAGTGGCTTTTAGAGCAACTCGACTTTTGAAAGTGTGGCTTGAACTATATATTGAAACACCTTGCTGAGGAACCTACGAATAAAGAAAGAAATGTTTTGTAATATAGTTGCTGACATATTAATTGCTTCACTCGCTTTTGTTCTGGAAATAGCTTCACAGCACTGTTCAACATGATTGAGATATTGATAGCCTTTTGCACGATTCCCAATTTTTTAGCCAAACTTGCTCTCTCTTTCTCAGGCCCCTATCCTTACAAAAAGGACAATGAAATAGGCAGAGTATAAAGATATTTGGAAAGTTTATATTTTAGGAGGACCAAAGTCTTGTTGCTTATTTAATATATTTCAGAGGGACTAAAAAAGAGTTTGTACAGTCAAAACTATTCCATATATATTTATGTGTGAAGAAAAGTGGTTTTAAATGGACCGGCTCACAGACATGTTATCCTCTTTCTCTCTTTTTTTAAGTCAGATAATGAATGAGTTTTGTTCTGGGGAAAGCTAATCTTCCACATTGTTTTCTGTGCCAGATGAAATACAGTGGGCTAAGTTGGGGCACATAGTGGTTGACAAGGGTCAGAAAGATAAACGGAATGGTGACCTGGGAGAGTCCAGGTGAGAGGCTTCGAGAGTAGGTATTTGGTGTTTCTCCCTTGATGCTTTTAGACTGGTATGATCCTGAGAAACTATATGGCTTTGTGCCTTGAGTCTGTCACGGTCCAGTGAGGGGGACCTTTCTCTTTCTTCCACTTCAGATCTCTCCTCCAAAAGTTGCTTTTTACTTCTCTTCTGTCAGAACATATGTCAGGATAGAGCTTCGTGGAGGGTACATTCATACTGCAAAATTTGTCTAATCTTGATACAAGGATTTTAAATAGTACTCAAAGTGAAAGGTGCCTATTCAGGCTTTTGAAGGGTTTTCCTTCACTGTAAGCGACCTCAATAGAGGAGGGAGAAAAACAGGTTTATTGGTTGGTTTTTAAGGTCTACTTGTGAGTCAGTGCTGTATTGATGGGTTCTTTTTACTAAGCACTTGTTTCAGATAAAATGGATGTGCAAAGTTGTTTTGTAAGAAAGAAACAGACATAAATTCACACTTTTCATTATGAATCAACTATTGTATTTTTTTTTAAAGAACCCATTCCTAGAGATACAAACTTATTTATGTATAAAATAAGTAAAGAAGGAAGTTACATTGTACAGCACAGAGAAATATAGCCATTATTTTGTAATAACTTTAAATGGAGCACAATCTGTAAAAATATTGAATCACTATGTTGTACACGTGAAACTAATGTAATACTGTAAATGAACTATACTTCAATAAAAAAAATTAAAAGAAAAGAAACCATTCCTCAGAGGAAAGGCAAAACTTACTATAGAGTGTTTGACTATCATCTTGTGCACCAATATGTAAAACGTAATTATTATTATTTTTTGGCCGGGCTGCACGGCTTGCGGGATCTTAGCTCCCCAAGTAGGGATCAAACCCATGCCCCCTGCAGTGGAAGCCTGGAGTTCTAACCACTGGACCGCCAGGAAATTCCCAGTGCATCGGTTTTAACATATTAATGCCCAAAGCATACATTTCCTCTTAGAAATTTTAAGACTGAGCACTGAACATTAAAACAAACACACAGGGCTTCCCTGGTGGCGCAGTGGTTGAGAGTCCGCCTGCCGATGCAGGGGACACGGGTTCGTGCCCCGGTCCGGAAAGATCCCACATGCCGTGGCGCGGCTGGGCCCGTGAGCCATGGCCACTGAGCCTGCGCGTCCGGAGCCTGTGCTCCGCAACGGGAGAGGCCACAGCAGTGAGAGGCCCGCATACCGCAGAACAAAACAAAACAAACACACAAATCTTATGAAACATAAAAGCTGAACCAGAAATGAAAGTCTATGATACAATAGGGAAAGCAGAATACAAGAATGATAATATATAGTTCAGGTCTTCATTGACTTTTTTTTTTTTTTTTTTTTGCGGTACGCGGGCCTCTCACTGTTGTGGCCTCTCCCGCTGCGGAGCACAGGCTCCGGACGCGCAGGCTCAGCGGCCATGGCTCTTGGGCCCAGGCTCTCCGCGGCATGTGGGATTTTCCCAGACCGGGGCACGAACACGCGTCCCCTGCATCGGTAGGCGGACTCTCAACCACTGCGCAACCAGGGAAGCCCTTCATTGACTTTTTTTTTTTTTCCATTGACTTTTGATACATGTGCATAACACATTATGTTTTGTTTCAATGTTAAATTAACGTGGAAAGGGAATTAACCCTATATTTTTTGGTCAGCATCTAGAATTATCTATGATTATTTATTTAGGATAGATTCCTAAAATATTTTAAAGCCTTTGATACACACAGCCTGAATTATTATTCAGAAGGATTTTATCAGTTTATAATTAACATTGCACTGGAATGGTTTTGTCTCAATCCCTGTACTAGCACTTGGTATTATATATATGCTTTTTAGTTTTCAGCTTATTAGGTTTCTCATAATTTCTGTGTATTATGTTGATTTATTGGTGAGGTTGAATGTTTTCTTGTGTTTACAGGCAATTTTTGGATATGAATTTTGGGTGGTGTTTACTGCCTTTTTTGGTCAATGATTGTTAGTAAGGAGTATATCAAAGTGTTATTTGTCTTGGTAGAAAGTTAAAAGAACTCACATATTCAATAATAGGGGAATGGTTAAATTCATTATGATATATATATATATATATACATACATATAGTGTAATAAGATAAAACTGTTATAAATCATGTTTTCTAAAATGTTTAAATATGAGAAATATTTTGGAATATACTATAGGATAAAAAGACTGGTTAAATATTTAATATGCATTTTTATCACAATTTTCGTTTTAAAACTAAAAGATTGAGCAAAGACTGAAAGTGCGTATAGCAAAATGTTAACTCTGGTAATTTCTGGATGCAGAGAATAAAGGTGATGTTTGTAAAATTATTTTAATTTTTCTAGATTTACTAAATTTTCTACAATGATCATATATTACTTTAATTATAAAGAAAAAGAAACGGGGGACACATTTGGAACGATCAGCAATAACAACTCTATTTTTTTGTTTGTTTATTTTTAATTTTTTGGCCATGCCACGTGGCATGCAGGATCTTAGTTCCTCTGACCAGGGATGAAACCCACGTCCCCTGCAGTGGAAGCGCAGAGTCTTAACCACTGGACCGCCAGGGAAGTCCCTAACAACTCTAAAATTGACAAAAACTTTAAAAAATACTGTCCGTGATTCTAATAATTAAGTTTTAATGTAATTTTCTTTGGAGGTCAGTAGGTCACAGAGAAAAATTTTGGGGTATAAATTTATGGAATACTGAAGAAGGTGTTGGTTTAAGAAAATGAGTGAACTTTTGACAGTTGAATTCCTTAAGCACATACTTTCTAATCCTTGGTAAAATTGATCCCATATTTGTGGCTAAGCTTGTAAGTATTATGTGGGGCAGGACTTCCTAATGAATTTTAAATTATGATGATAATACTTGCATAGGTGTTAGATATTTTCTTTGAGTTGCTGTTGTCTGTATGATATCCTAACGTGTTACTTAAAATGTGCTTTTAAAAACTGGGCATATATTCTGGATCTGAAGTGAAAAATATGTTAATGCATAGTCTTACTCAAAATAATACATATTTGTTGAAAGAAAGCCTAAGAATTCTTCCTTGTGAGATCACATCTTTCTTTTGGGTCTGTTAAATTATTGAGCCTTAACAGGCTTTGTCTTTCAGAAGCTGAGAGTAGAGATGTCAAGTTTAGTATCTTGCCTGTATGTAATCCTATGAAAACACTTGCATGCACTCAGTTAAAAATGGGATTTTGTGTCCTAGGTCTCCACAGCATCCTTTTGAATATGTTTTCTAAAACACAAGCCAATATGTAGTTTCCTGTTGTTTTTCTTAACAAAAGTTTTAGCCGAAAAGATTGATTTGGTATATGATTAGAGTATATGGTAGCATGTAATATTTTTAGTTAGCATCAAAGGTTCAGTTACCCTCATGCACTGGATAGTGTTGCACCTATGAAAAGTTTTGGTAGACAATGCTGAAGTATATAAATGATAAGAAAAATATTTTTGGGGGGTGGCAGAGTTTTCTGAAATCAGAATTTTAAAGTGTTGCTTTTGGTCTAATTAGATCAGCTGATAAATCTTACAGTTTCAAGCAATTCCAGCATTTTATAAGTTCTGGTGAAGTCCTTTAAGCTGCCTTACTATATAATCTGGTGCTGCATTATCATTTTTCATTAAGTATACTTAAACCTTACTGTGATATGGCTAATAAATTCTATTTGTACTTTATTGAATACTGAATTTATAATAGTACTACTTAGATATGTACTACATACATAATTGTAAGTATTATTCAAAGGAAAGAGGGCAAAATTATTAGGTACTGAACCAAGTTTGAGATGAGACTTGTGGTTTTCCATTGGGGACTGTGATGCTTGTGGAATTTTTATGTTGCTGGTTCCTTCTCTGAACAATGAGTTCTGTGAGTAATATATTTAAGGAACTAGAGAGCTCTCAGTAGATTGCTCCACTTGTAGAAGTAGCAATTAGAAGTTTTAGTTTGAAGTTACTTGGATTTGGCACTTATTGTTTTGTGAAATTCTTACCCTTAATCTAGAAATGAATCATTGACTGAGTAGTTGATCCCTCTCACTGGAGGTTGGTGGAAATAAGCTGTAAATATTGATACAAAATACTTTTTTAGTTGTCTTTTTTCCATGTCATGTATTTAATGTTTAAGTAATATATTAGTCAGTGTTCTCCAGAGAAACAGAACCAATACGATGTGTGTATGTGTGTATTTGTGTATGTGTGTGTATAGATAGATATCGAGAGAGAGAGGGAGAGAGAGAAAAAAGATAGAAATAGAGGTGTTTAAGGATTTGGCTCACATGATTATGGAGGCTGGCAAGTCCAAGATCTGCAGGGTGGGCTGGTGGGCTGGAGACCCAGGGAAGAACTGATGTTGCAATTTAAGTCTAAAAGGTGTCAAAGTGGAGACCTAGGGAAGGACCCAGGCTGGAGACTCAGGGTGTAAGTTCAGAGGCTGTCTGCTGGAGAATTTCTTTTTGCTTAGGGGAAGTCAGTCTTGTTCTATTCAGGCCTTCAACTGATTGGATGAGGCCCACCCACATTATGGAGGGCAAGCTGCTTTACTCAAAGTCAACCAGTTTAAATGTTAATCTCAATCAAAAATATCCTTGCAGGGACTTCCCTGGTGGTGCAGTGGTTTAGAATCTGCCTGCCAATGCAGGGGACACGGGTTCGAGCCCCGGTCTGGGAAGATCCCACATGCCGCAGAGCAACTAAGCCCATGTACCACAACTACTGAACCTGTGCTCTAGAGCCCACGAGCCACAACTACTGAGCCTGTGTGCCACAACTGTTGAAGCTCATGTGCCTAGAGCCCATGCTCCACAACAAGAGAAGCCACCACATTGAGAAGCCCGTGCACCGCAACGAAGATCCAATGCAGCCAAAAATAAATAAATAAATAAATAATTTTTAAAAATGTCCTTGCAGAAATATCCAGAATAATGTTTGACCAAGTATCTGGGCACCATGGCCCAGCCAAGTTGACATGTAAAATTAACTATCACAATCAGGTTTTCTTACTTGGTTGTACCCCCTGAGCTGTTTCAGGGGAAAAAGCCCCTCAATTTCCCCACACACCTTAGTGGAAGAGTTGTTCTGCCCCTGTCATTCTTAGAACCTGCCAAAGGGGTTCTTCCTTTTGGGACAGAATGTAGTAGTAGTAGCAGTAGTAGTAGAAAAAAGACCACATGGTTTGGAATCAGACCTGGATTCAGATCCTGCTGACATATGATCTTCTTAACCAAGTTTGTTTAAACTTTAAAGGCAGGGACTTTGTTTTATGGTTGTGTCTCCAGGACTGTCACACTGCCTGGCACATAATCAGTGTTAGTAATCTTTTTTTTTTAATTAATTAATTTATTTATGGCTGTGTTGGGTCTTTGTTGCTGTACACAGGCTTTTCTCTAGTTGCTGCGAGCGGGGGCTACTCTTTGTTGCGGTGCGCAGGCTTCTCACTGTGGTGGCTTCTCTTGTTGTGGAGCACAGACTCTAGGCGTGCGAGCTCTAGAGCGCAGGCTCAGTAGTTGTGGCGCACAGGCTTAGTTGCTCCGCGACATGTGGGATAAGCCTGGACCAGGGCTCGAACCCGTGTCCCCTGCATTGGCAGGTGGATTCTCAACCACTGTACCACCAGGGAAGCCCATTGTGTTAGTAATCTTTGATGTCCGTCACCCATGCTCCTTCCCCTTTCCTGTTCACTCTCCCCACATCTCAAGGTCCAAGTTGGGATGATGGGATAATATTTGTACATGTATATTGATTGCATAATTTATTTATAGGGAAATCCTTCAAGTTAGCAGTTATAAATGAAAGCTGAGTGATTCCATTACAGATTGTCATCTTTTCTGGCCCCTGCTCTGGCTTGCTGAAGCTGTTGTGCTCTCTTTCATTTGGAAAATCTCAGTCTATTGCCTGGTAAGATAATGACAGTTTCTAAGTAACCAGAAACAGTTATTAAAGTATGGTTGTGTGAGATATGGCTGTGAAAGTTGAAGGGGGAGAGTATTCATTTTGCTTTAACTTTATTTCTGCTTTGAGTGGTTGCCCAAGCTTGTAATTAGTTGCAAGATAATGTAAAAATTGGGCTCCATATGAAAGTTGTAAAGCTACTTATTTAGAAATTGCAGTAATTTGCCACATCTTTGGTAACTTGAGTCTGTGAATATATCTATATTCTTTCATGAAAATTATTGAAAATTTAATTAAAGAAGGCAGTTGAATTATTTCTTACAGTTTAGTCTCTTCCCCACCTTTTATTTCCTGACCTGTTTATTAAAATGTGGTTTCTTTTGTTCTTTTCAGTGATTAGAGCGGAATTACCTTTTTGGATCACTTCTACCCCCACCCGCTTGATACTGATTTTAGAAATGTCCTTGGTTTTAATTCCAGACCTAAGTCTGGAATTTTATACGTATTTTGGTAGCCAGTTGTCTCATTTTCTGATCAAGCTCTTGCTGAGTATGACTTTTACTTATCCAGAAAAACAGTTTTCCATTTTTCTTGGTGCTTTTAAGTAATTAGTAATAAACTATATGGGAACAAATAATCCAAGGTCTTCAAATCATATTTTTTGCCTATATGTTGCTTGTATGTTTTCTCCATGAATTATGTTACGTGGAAGATGTCTAACAGCTGTTATTAGGCTAAAATATGAAATGGCTTTGCTTGTTCTTGTAAATTTGTTTACGTACAAAATGTATATCATTTTCCCCAGGCAGAAGTAACTTTTAATGGCACTCTAAGAAAGAGAATTGCTAAGCTGTTTTCTGCATTTTTCTTTTTAAATAAAAATACAATAACTACTTTTTAGGGTTTATGTGCATTTCTGGAGACACAAAAAAGTGTTCTGTAAAAATTACATTTTAATGCTAGTGATGTCGTTAAGAATATATGATAATATGAGAGTTCATCATGTTATGTGAATGAATTGAGTCAGTATGTCAAATGTTATGTTATTACTGGTGATGATCTTCTTTGTTTTGAGACTAGTATGATTATAACATTCTATAACTACTGTATGGGCATAAGTCAAGGTTAATAAATCACTTAGCTGTTTATATATAACGGGTTATGCTGCAGCTATTTAGAGAAGGATTATATTCTGAATTGATTGGTAACAGTCAACAAACATTAATGAATATACTTAATATGTACTGAGCTTGGGCTCTGCTGTGTGGATATTGTGATAAATCAGCCCTTGCTCCTCGAGACATTTATAGTCTTGTGAAGGAGATAGAAAAGTAAACATTGAATGGTATTGTAATGTATATAGGTATATACAGAAGGCAACCATTTATCATTTATTGTCCAAATGTGACTCTTTTCAGGATAAAAACGGGGTGAATAATAATTACACATATTTGAGAAATGGGATAGTCTGAGTGTATGTGTTTTTTGTTTTTTTTTTAAATAAGAGCATAGACCATTGCTTAATCTTCTTTGTATTGTACAATGTCTAGGGTGCCCATTTAGTTTATTATCAGACTGGGACTCTTTTTAATAGTGAAATGCCAATATTTATGCTGCCAATATTTATGCTGAGACAACAGGCATAACCTACGACTGACCCAAGGCAGCCAGTTCACATTGTCACCTACATATAACAGGGTGCATAGGTGCTCCCGAGCAAGGGTGTCTACCTTCTTTAGGAGGAGGGGTATCATAAGGGAGAGATTTTTAGAGGAAGTGACATGTGAAACTTTAAAGATGACTAAGAATTAGGTAGAGAAGTGGGACATCCTAAGTCCAGGGAAAAGCATGTTTGAGATAACTGCAAATAAATCAGAACAATGGGAGGAACAGTAGGGGTGTGTGTGTGTGTGTGTGTGTGTGTGTGTGTGTAGGGTAAGATTGTGGGCAGGTAGTGTTTATATACTAAGGCGTTGGAAATTAAATGCAAACTATGGGGAGTCACTGAAGAACTTTGAGAGATGGATGACCTCATCATTTTGCTGTAGTGCTTCCCTCCTATGAGTGGTTATGGAAGGTTGGAGGAAATTCATTGGTTCTCCATGCTTTCTCTTTCATTCCTTATGTTCTTTCAGTAAACATTTATCTAAGAAGCTTTCAGCCAACTTCTATTTAACCTACTTTCTAGGCTAACTGATGTTTTCCATTTGCTGGATAAACTGTGCTGACTAATGCCCATCTGAGTGATTCTGGCTCAAAGACTATTCCTTAGAATGCCTCCACCATCATCCTGCCATATTGAGTTGTAGGCTAACTGTGAGTGGTTATGTACATTTCTAAACCTGTTTTTTTTGCCGACTTCTTGTCTTTCTAAATGTGTATTTAATTGAATATTATGTAAATTGATGAAATATGAGTGTGAAAGAAAGTTTTTTTTTTTGGTCTTGGTTCTTATTATTATTATTATTTTTTGGTGTGTTAGTTTCTGCTTTACAACAAAATGAATCAGCTATATATATACATATGTTCCCATATCTCTTCCCTCTTGCGTCTCCCTCCCTCCCATCCTCCCTATCCCACCCCTCCAGGCAGTCATAAAGCACCGAGCTGATCTCCCTGTGCTATGCAGCTGCTTCCCACTAGCTATCTATTTCACGTTTGGTAGTGTATATATGTCCATGCCTCTCTCTCGCTTTGTCACGGCTTCCCCTTCCCCCTCCCCATATCCTCAAGTCCATTCTCTAGTAGGTCTGTGTCTTTATTCCTGTTTTACCCCTAGGCTCTTCATGACATTTTCTTTTTTCTTAAATTCCATATATATGTGGTAGCATATGGTATTTGTCTCTCTTTTTCTGACTTACTTCACTCTGTATGACAGACTCTAGGTCTATCCACCTCATTACAAATAGCTCAATTTCGTTTCTTTTTATGGCTGAGTAATATTCCATTGTATATATGTGCCACATCTTCTTTATCCATTCATCCAATGATGGACACTTAGGTTGTTTCCATCTCCAGGCTGTCGTAAATAGAGCTGCAATGAACATTTTGGTACATGACTCTTTTTGAATTATAGTTTTCTCAGGGTATATGCCCAGTAGTGGGATTGCTGGGTCATATGGTAGTTCTATTTGTAGTTTTTTAAGGAACCTCCATACTGTTCTCCACAGTGGCTGTATCAATTTACATTCCCACCAACAGTGCAAGAGGGTTCCCTTTTCTCCACACCCTCTCCAGCATTTATTGTTCTAGATTTTTTGATGATGGCCATTCTGACTGGTGTGAGATGATAAAAGTAAAAATGTAAATTGAATTCTTTGGAAAGATTTGATAAAGGGATCACTTAAAAATCTTGCTGTTGAATTAAATGAGGGCGATATGGATGAATAAAACTGAGCAAATAATCTAAAAAGATTGAGTACTCCAATTATTTTTCACGTGTTTTTAAGTTTTTGGTACACTTTAAGAAAGCCAAACTGGCCGTCAATAGCCAGTGCATTATGCAGAAAGATAATGCTGATTGTTAATCTGCAGACCTAAACTCAAAGGGAAGGTCCTGGCCTGATATCCAGAGATTGTTGAATGAATGCACTTTTAGATATCTTACATTAATATAGACATGGTAAAATATGTATCAGTTTTTATGATTTCCCACTTAACTGCCTTTTTCAATTAGTTGACAAATTCATAATCCAGTTTGCTTTGGCTAAGAGCGCATCTTCTTGTAGAGAATGTCTGCTCTTGGCTAGGGACTAAGCTAATCACCTAAATTATGTATTAGAACGTGTCCTCTCTCAAGGAGCCTGCATTCCAGTGGGAGAGATGTGAGAGAAGCAGTTTGATAGAGGTGTGCACAGGATACTCTGGGTGTAGAGAAAGGGTGCCTGGGTTCTGGGTGCAAGTTAGGGGAAGATTCTAGGAGGAGATGAGCTCTAGCTAAGTTTTGAAGGTTTAGTAAGTGTTTGCAGAGAAAGATGCAGGTGTGCAAGGTAGCAGGAAGACACAGAGAAAAGCATGCTCTTTTTTGTAGATCTTAAAGTAGTTTAATATTGTTGGTACAAGGTAAGGCAGGGGCAGATCAGGAAGGTGTCTTTCTGCTGCTGGACTTAGGACTCTGCATGCTTTTCTGAAAACTCACCAGTCACGGGAAGGGGTTTTGAGCCTGCAATGGAAGGTTGAATTTGTATATTAGAAAGACCACTCTGATAGAGGAAGGAAGGTGGATTGAAGGAGCAGGTGTGGAGATGGGGGTGGGATGGGTATGCAGGAGTCCACATGAGCAGGGATAAGACTGGTGAGTGTTTGTAAGGATAGGGGTTAAGACAGCCAAAGGGCAAGCTGGAGTTGCACCGCGGCATGTGCGATTTTAGTTCCCGGACCAGGGATCGAACCCGTGTCCCCTGCATTGGAAGGCAGATTCTTTACCACTGGACTACCAGGGAAGTCCCTCATCTATCTACTTGTCTTTCCTTTGCCTCATGCTTGGTTTATACGCAGGTACTCAGCAAATGAGAGATAGTGAAGGAATTAGCTGGACATCAAGAGGGAGTTGATTATGTTTGATCCAACAGCTGCAAAATAGGATGGATGAACTAATGGGGTCCTTTGAGCAAAGGCTGTGGATCTGAGGGTTTGATCTAGGTATCTACATCATTGGAGTACTGTGAGGAGAGATAAGAATAAGGGGTGGGACTTCCGTGGTGGCACAGTGGTTAAGAATCCGCCTGCCAATGCAGGGGACATGGGCTCAAGCCCTGGCCTGGGAAAATCCCACATGCTGTGGAGCAACTAAGCCCGTACGCCACAGCTACTGAGGCTGCCCTCTAGAGCCTGCAAGCCACAACTACTGAGCTCGCGCGTCTAGAGCACGTGTTCTGCAACAAGAGAAGCCACCTCAATGAGAAGCCCACACATGGCAACAAAGAGTAGCCCCGGTTCACCACAACTAGAGAAAGCGCACACACAGCAACAAAGACCCAATGCAGCCAAAAATAAACAAATAAAATAAATTAAAAAAAAAAAAAGAATAAGGGGTTAGACCTGATGAGTGGTGGGAGGCAGCATGATGGGGGCAAGCCCACGTTTTGGAGGAAGAGAGTTTGAGAAATAGTGCTTTGGAGAAATCTCCAACAAGATTAGAAAGATTTTAAGAAGTGTAAAGGTTTAACAACCTTCCTGGTGGGCTGGTAGATAAAGTACCAGACTGAGTAATTCTGAGGAAAGCTGGTGGTATTTATGGATTGAGACTGGGGCAGAGCTCTTCTAATCAGGGAAGGTAAGAGAGGTACAGAAATGTAAAGATATTGATAAATATTTATTTCTGATAAAGTAGGTTAGTATTATTGTACCATTTAAAATATGTAATAGTAAGTCACAGTTGTGTATAAGGTTGGTGGCAGATTTGGAATCAGATTTCAGGGTCTAAAAGAACCAGTGCCATGCCTAGCTGTCCAGAATATTGCAGGTTAAGCCTAGATTCTTCATATATCTATCCAAGATAGTCAAGTATGCAGACTGCTGTTACCTTCTGTAGAATTACTTTGCATACTCAGCTGGAAGTTTTTTTTTTTCCTTTGCAGATTTTTCTAGCTGTAGTATTTTGCCCTCTGGTATATTGAATCTGTAATGATCCTAAACAAAGGCTCCGGAGTAATGTACATGAATATCATTCTAAGCAGTAGACTGAATTCGTATTTCTTTCAATCTTCATTTACATTGTAAAAATAAGTGGTCATCAGTAAGATGCTGTGTTTGTTTTCTTTTCTGAAGGCATGGTGAGGTTCAGGTGGTATTCTGGTGTAACTCCTGATATACTCCAGAGTTGATTCTCTAGTTGATTTGAAGAATAACCTTTTGACAGGTCATTGTAAATTAAAATCTTTTTCCTATTGGTCTAATGTTTTAGGAGATTTCTAATGATTTAGGTGATTCTAATGATTTAGGAGATTTTATTCCTGGAAACAGATGTCACCTTATACAAATACTAAAATTAGTCATGAAAATGAATAGAGAGGACACACAATATAAGTTTATGCAAATATTAGGTATATTAACCAACACCGTAATAATATAAATGTTCCTTTTAAGGGATTTTTCTTCATGAATTAGACTGACTGTGGGTTCTTCAAATACCGCTTCTATGTGTACGAATGTTTGCCTCCTAAGGTATTTGGATAGGAGTGGCTGTTTCCATGACTGTTTCTTCTTCAGGGAGTTTTTGCTCCGTAGTTGAACCTACGCTGACCTGGCTCTTGGCATTTACTTCATTTGAGGTGGGTGTTGGGCTGGGCATAGCCAGTTTTAAGGACAAGTTAAGTTTTCTTTGCTGTTGTATAAAATAAGCTGGCAAATGCTTGTGCTTGAGCCTTTCTATCTCAGGAGTGGCTAGAGATAGCGCTACTTGCCGTTCTTTAGAAAGAATGGATTATGATTATGATTATTTTTAAACAAAGCAGTATATACCAGCCTAAAGGCGCTTTGGATTTTGTATCGTTATATTTTGCCTTATGACATTGTAAGTTATGTCAACAAGATCGGATTTGTACCAACTCCATACTTGAATTCTCTGAAATGAAGATGCTGGACTAGATGATCTTTATATCTAGAAGTCCCTTTTAGCTATAAAATTTCAAACCATTATTATATAATTCTTAATTTGCTATGTAAATAGTCAGACCTTTTACTTTTGTAAATGTTGTTTTGAGGTGTGAATTTAGTGTTTATTAAGTTTATTAGAACTGAGGCAAAGTTTTGTAGAGCTAATTCTAGAGGTTAAATTTAGTCCTATGTTAAAATTGACAGAATAGGTATTCGTAGCATTTGACCTTGGAATTATAGGTAGGAGTGTTTGAGAGGAAGGGAAAGGGGAATGGTAGGACTCCTCATCATGACAGTTCATGAATTAAATTAACCACCTACTCTGCCAATGATAATTATGATACATCTTTTTTTATGCTGCTATTCATTTACAAAGATGGAGACAGAGATTCTGATCTACCTGGGACATATGCTTTGTAATAGGGTTTTGATTGATGTACATTTTATAATTTGATCTCCTGTGTGACTGGTATCACATAACTGTGAAACAGACGGTCAGGAATGCAGTATACGTCTATAGAATAGCACTAAGTGACGGAATATGTGACTATATGATTAATCATGAAAGAATTAACTTTGACTATAAAACACACACACACAGATTGTCTTTGGCCATATACATACATCCACATCTCTATGCATATGTATGTATATAGCATATATAGTGTCCTGTCATCATGTAGGAAAATTTCAGTGCTTTAATTATTAAGAATAGTTACATTATCAAACTTCAAAACTGAAAGAAATTCTCTGGGAACATAGTTTGCCATGATTACACTGTGGAAATGTGCAAATTTACAAGGAGATTAACCGAGAGAAGTTTATTATGGTCCAGGTTTTAACTGCAGGCTGCTCCAAGGTGAAGTTAAAATATTCTGAACCATTTGCAGAAATGCTGCTGAAGCATGTAAAGTGTCAAAGTGCTTAAGTCATCACTGAATTTAGGTAGACAGGCAGGGAGATCAGAATAGAACGTGAGGTGGGAGTCATTCTTCTCCCTTCTCTCAGCTGTATTGCACACAGTGCCAGTGTGGCTCATGCTGTGTGCTTATATTTGAAAGTCAGTGTGCTCAGGTCCTCTACCCCGAGGAACTCCGATGAGCTGAAGAGTAGCATCGTAGGGCAAAGCAGTGAGGTATAGTGAGGTTAGGGTACTCGCAGCCCCCAGGTAAAGTCACCTGAGTAAAATTTAGTGTAATTACTTTGTCTCTATTCTGTAACCACCTAGGGATTTCTTCATAATTGAAGGAATATTCCTTACCACTTGAGGAAACATTTTTTATTCCTAACCTCTGTAGGTTCTTGAGTATAAGTATGCTGTGCATTACCAGTGGATCAACAATCAAACAAGTGTTTGAGTGCTTGCTCAGCCTAACCCCTTAAATCTCTAGGATATTCATTTGTATTCCGTCTCACAACCTTCTTTCAAAGATCCTTCTGTTACTGTGCTTCAACCAAGTAATCTGTGTGACTAGGAGCTCCTTAAGGGTGGGTAGCTCTGTGTCTTTGTAATTTTTTGTCCCCACTGCCTATGGTACAAATTAGGTGTTCATTAATTAATTTTGAATGAGTGAAACTTTATAGCCATCTTCCCATAGTTTAGTTCCAAGAACATATGTCATGTTTTGCAGAGTTCTTAGATATTAATTAGAATTACAAGTATATGGCGTTAGTGGTTTGGTTTCATAAAGAACTATATGCCTCTCATATGAACTGCTTTTTATAGAAAATTAGAGAAATAACAATATCTTCTCTTTATCTACCTGACTTAAAAAAAAATTTATTTGTTTGCACTGGGTCTTAGTTGCGTCAGGTGGGCTTCTTAGTTGTGGCTTGTGGGCTCCTTAGTTGTGGCATGCATGTGGGATGTAGTTCCCTGACCAGGGATCGAACCCACTCCCTGCATTGGGAGTGCAGAGTCTTATCCACTGTACCGCTAGGGAAGTCCCATTTTCTGTCTGACTTTTGAGGAGATGAAGATATTCAAGATATCTAATGGCCTGGTTCCTCAACCAGACCATTGGGTAACGTGGCCCCGATGATGGATATTTGTCTTACCTGTAAATTGGTATAGCATTTTGGATAGGTTGCCAAGCCATCTCATTTCTTTGTTTAATTTACAGTAACTTTGAGAATTAGTTTTCTTTTATAGGTTGTAATATTGCATATACTTATTTGTTGAGTGTTTGCTTTGGGCATGGTGATATTTTAGACATCTCTCCATATGCTCACGGAGGGATTTGTTCTTCCCTTGCCATTATCCCTGCAAAACGATGACAGTGCTTATGGGAGGGGAGCAGATATTTGAGGTGTTATTTGTTTAAACGGCATATGTAACTTGTTAGCCAGTGGAGGAGGTGCTTTGAATTTCAAGCATCTTCTTACTGTACCCTTGTAGAAGTCAGGGTGTGCACAGAAGTGGTGTTTAAATTTCTTATTCATCTGGATTATGCTTTTTATTTAAAGTATTGATTGTGAAATATATTGCTTAGATTTTATATCGTCATAACTATTTTATGTGTAACTTTTATTTGTTTTTTCTCAATGCATTTATATTTTCAGTGTTTTCCTTTTATAAGGTGTAATTTTTCCCCTGTGAGAAAGTAATTGGAGCCCTTGGATCTGCTGTCTTTGTCTTTTCTTATGCATAAACGTCGTATGGTTGGAGTTGATACAATCAAATAATTTTTTCTTTTAACAAAACTAAGTTTGTGATTCTGTTTCAGCAACAGAAATTTAAATCTGGTTTTATTTCAGATGTAATTTGGTTATAATTTTTGTGAGATTCAGACTCCCTAGTTGATATGTATCATTTTGTTATTAAATTGCCATTTTAAGGCTGCTTTCACCCATACGTCTCTTCATAGAATTCCCCACATTGCCATCACTTAATATTCAAACTTTTTGTCCTCAATTCTAGGGTTTTTCCTCTATGCTCTTTTTCATCACATCCCTATTCTAGTAACATTTTCTGCTGTTTTCCATTTCATTTTATTTTGCTTACATAAACACATTGGTTTCTTACTTGAAAAAGAAGTATTTTAGAAGTCTTTTTTTTTTTTTTTGGTAATTTTGTACATGGTATTATGCAGAGGATTCCAAGTGATTTACAAGAAGACAAAAACCCGAATAAAAATAGAGAATCAGGAATAAAGCAAAGAGGAGCCCAAATGTGGAGACTGTAAATCAGCAGAATTGGTTGCTCTGCTTGTGCTTCACATGTGATCTTGAACATCCTATAAATCATAGTGGAAAGGAGGTGTACTCAGTTACATGTTTCTGATATTAAGGACTAGCAGCATTTTTAACCTCAGAAGCAACAAAACTTTTGTTTATAAAGAAAAAGTTTTTACATGGGACACTATAATGACAGTGATAATAAAAATACCTAACATTTACCATGCAGAGGACTACTTACAGGGTTTTATCTGTGTTAATTCATTTAGTCCATAAGATAGCCAGTCACTTTACAGCAGTGGAAGCCCAGAAACAGCACACTTGAGCATGGAGCCCATGGTTTATGGGTGGACCCAGCAAGTGGTCAAGGTGGTCTTGCCCTGGAGACTATGCTCGTTACTAGTGAAGGGCCTTTAGAATGGGCCCTTCATGATAAGCTGTCTTCTTTCTTTCTTTCTTTTTTTTTTTTTTTTTTAACAGAATCAATTTTATTTATTTATTTATTTTTGGTTGTGTTGGGTCTTCGTTGCTCCACGCATGCTTTCTCTAGTTGTGTCGAGCAGGGGCTACTCTTCATTGCAATGTGTGGGCTTCTCATTGTGGTGGCTTCTCTTGTTGCAGAGCACGGGCTCTAGGCATGTGGGCTTCAGTAGCTGTGGCACTCAGGCTCAGTAGTTGTGGCGCACAGGCTTAGTTGCTCCTCCGCATGTGGGATCTTCCCAGACCAGGGCTTGAACCCATGTTCCCTGCATTGGCAGGAGGATTCTTAACCACTGCGCCACCAGGGAAGTCCCCTTCTTTCTGTTTTTTAATCCTATTTGGAAAATAGTTTTTCTATTAATGCTTTTAACTGAGTTTAGAACTGACTGCCATTGCATAGCATAATCAAAGTAAATTCAGATTCTCAATTTGAGACAAATAAAGCTCTAACATTGTGTTTTTCTTTGTTAATTTATTGACTAGTCTTTGAAAAATTTCTGTGAAGGAGTTCATATTTAACAGATGGGGAACCAGAGGCAGAGTTAGGTCTGTAAGATCAGGGTAAATTGAGAGATGACCCAGGAGTAATTTGGATGTAGAATTCTGTTTGAGCAACATTTTGGCCTTTTACTGGATGTACATTTTATGTCCAGAGTAGAGCATCAGGCCATCCATCATTCATGTGTCTTTCCTGTACCAGACTTACTGACAGCTCTGTAAGTATAATTGAGTCACAGTAGCACACCCTTAACAATTATAGACATCAAACACTTGCTTTGAACGTATAGACCTTTGTTTAATCTCCTCTTACGTGACCTTTCAAGATCTCTGACAAGTGGTATAAATTTGAGAGCTTCTCAGCATTAACTGCTGAGATCTATCCTGATTTTTATCATCCAAGTGGTAGCTCTCATGTTTATAAATTATTATTATTTTTTTGGTCAAAAAAATCTGGCCGGTGAATTCAGAACAGATTCAGTGAAGGGTTAAGAAAATACTGCAAAAGGAGTACAGTCAGCAGTTCGCAGTACGTTTGTATTCTGTTTAGCCTATTTTCTGAGCCTTTGTCATTTGGGGGCCCCTTTTTTATTCTGTAGGTTATCTTTTTAAAATATGTTTATGTTTTGACAAACATCTATTAACAGCTTGTCAAACTGGCATTCCCCAGGATGCACATTGGTGAACCATGTCACAAATCTCAGCTCCATACCTGCAACCTAAAATATGTTTATGTTTTGGAGTAGTGAATATACTTTTTGGGTCAGCAACAATTCTAACAGAATATCATGTAATAAAGTGTGAGAATAATAAATGCAGTGGTTTGAGCTTTACGACGTGTAGACTGCATGCTCATAAATAATGTACTTTGTGTTTTCATACATTACGGAAGGGTCATTTTCATTGCCGGAAATTAGTCATCTTCGGTTCTCTTCTCTCTGCCAAGGTATGAGAGGATGATAAGGCTGAGCTACATTATTCTCCATAGCCCTTCTTAGAACACTAGTGAGCAAGGGCTTTGTACAGTCTAGAGGCCAATAACAAGATGTGGTGGCATATCCCAAAGATGTGTTTTACTGGATATTAATTCTTTAGGGAGCACTGCGAAAAAAGTGGTTTTGTGGTTAAATATGTTCGGAAAACTTTATATCGTAGCTCCTTCTTAGAGAATCACAAGACTATCCGCCTGTTCAAGGCTTCAAGGAGACTGTCACATTTTTGAAAAGACTCTCTTCTCATCTTATTCTTTTTCATTTAGCATTTTGTGGTATCATGTAGCATTCCATGGCTGTGGAACACACTTTGGGAAAAATTGTTGTACAGTTTTTATTTTATTTTATTTAAAAAATATTTATTTATTTTTGGCTGCATTGGGTCTTCCTTGTTGCACGCAGGCTTTCTCTAGTTGCGGTGAGTGGGGGCTGCTCTTCGTTGCGATGTGCGGGCTTCTCAATGTGGTGGCTTCTCTTGTTGCGGAGCACAGGCTCTAGGAACGTGGGCTTAAGTAGCTGTGGCACGTGGGCTCAGTAGTTGTGGCTCGCGAGCTCTAGAGCACAGGCTCAGTAGTTGTGGCGCACGGGCTTAGTTGCTCTGTGGCATGTGGGATCTTCCCGGGCCAGGGCTCGAACCCGTGTCCCCTGCATTGGCAGGAGGATTCTTAACCACTGTGCCACCAGGGAAGTCCCTGTTGTACAGTTTTTAAAACAGAATTTTTCTTTTAAATTGCATTTCAAAGGTTCAGTTGCTATTATTGCACTCCCCCAGTGATTATCCCAGAAATCTGAAATTTAATAATAACGGATGTTGGGTTATAATAAAGTAGTTTCAATTAATGAAAGTACTGCTATGATGAACTAGTTTCAATTTTCAGTAAAGCTTGTTGCTGTTTCATTTCAGAAACCAGGGAGTTTGGATTTTAAATTTTCTTTTAATTACTGAATCAGTCTGGATTATAACATGCTATATTTTCTGTCTCATGATAAGTATACTGCCATAAAATATAAGAAAATTAAAAACATTGTTTTCTTATTGTTTAAATAGTTGAAAAGAGTGAAGTAAATACTTCAGGCTCTGTTTACATCTGGAAAAGGAGACTTGAGTAGTAATCTCTTCCCCTAGAGTTAGACCATTTAGATAATTAAGCCTAAATTAAAGTAGTTTTCTTTAATAACTAGGTTTAAGTGTTGCTGTATGAGTACCAGAGAAGGCAGTGGACTTAGAGTGAGGATACTTTTACACTTTCCCAGCTATATTCTCCTATTGGTAATCATTAGCTATGAGTGATCTTTTTATTAAGAACCTCAGTTTCCTCTTCTGGAAATGGAAGTCTTATTAGATGATCTTTTTAAGACTCTTCCAGCTCCTTAAGCTCATTTTCCTTTAATTCAATATCTAAACAAAAATTTCAGTTCTTATTCCTTTTTTTTCCCTGGAAAAGCTTTTAACACCAAATCAGTCTTAGACCAATAACATATTTTGTTTTTAATAATACTGGAGGTCCAGGAAAAAGGGATTCTCTGTTTTCATCCTATTATTTTCTATCTTATTTCATGCATTATCTTCTTTATTCTGTGGATTTGAATAGAACCATCTTATTTGTGTAGGACTTATTTATGAAGGCTTATAAACAGGGAAACCTGAGCAAAGATCACATGAAAAAAAATCTTTGAAAGTTCTTTAGCCTGAAATATTAAAAGTGTTTAATATTAATAAAATAATAAACTAAGTACAAAGAGAATGGAAAATATATATACACACACACATATATTTATTAATTTCAAAGGATAACCTAGCAACTCAAAATAATTAAGAATTCTAAAATTACTGAGGGGAAATATCACCAAACATTAATTCTTTAATATGTTCAGTTTAATGAATGACCAGCCCATAGTTGCTTCCTTGACTTTGGGAAAATCATTTCTCCAGTTCTGAGACTCCTCAGTTCATATATATACTTAGACTTATCTGAATAAATTTACACATAGAAAAGTAAACGTAAGACCACATTTTTTTTTGTCTTCATGTTTCTTTTTTCAATTAACAGTATGATAGTTAAAGCCATTATAATGTCATTACATGCCTGTGTATCATCATTTCTAATAGCTCCTTAGTATAGATGTTATAATTTATTATTTGTCCCCTATTGATGGATATTTGATTATTTCCAATTTTTCTCTTTGCTTCTATGAGTAATGCCCAGTTAACATCTTGATGTATTTTGTGCACATGTGAGCGTTGTTGTGGGACAGATTCCTAGAAGTAGTGTTACTCAGAGTCCTTTCTTGTCCTCCAAACTGGGTTATGCCTATCTCTCCTAGGTGCCTCAAGCTCCCTGTGCATCCCTCTAGCAGAGTGCTGGACCATATTTTATTGTAAGTATGAGGCTGTTCCCTTCACTAGATACTCTCAGCGGATAGAGGTTGTGATTTATTTATTGTTGTTTCCCTAGCACTGGGCACACAGTATTTAAAAATAAATTTGAGCTTAACTTGAAACTCGAAATCAGTATCCAACTCCTTTATTTCAAAGTCTTGACATGTCTCTTACAGACTTCTTTAACTCTCCAGTAATTTCTTCCCATTGCATTTGGGTCATGACAACATAGCTCTCCTGATATATGTAGCCATCATCATAAAGAGAAGCTTCCCTGTTCTTTGCAACTTCAGTTTCAGAAGCTTGGCATGACCCAGTTACACAGGCGTGGTTTCTTACAGAATGAAATGTTTTACAAGTCTCTCGAGATAATTCTCCTAATTAGAAATCAAGGCATGAGAAGCCTTATGTAATATGCATTGTGGTAGAGTGAATAGAATACAGGTTTGGGCATCAGATGTTTGCAAGCATCTTCTCTGTGGCACACTATAGTCATTTGCTTAGGGCAAGTTTATTGATCTCTGTGAGACCCTGTTTCCTCATCTGTAAGAGGAAGATAGTATTATGTATTAAGACAGGGTAACCTCTTCAACCTATAAAAATGGATTCCTTTCTTAATCATCTAGACTTGTGGGTATGAATATAAACTATAAAACTGGAAAGACCTGAAGATGCTTGCACAAAAAGAAATAAACATTCCTTTTATTCAAAATATATAGATATAAAAAAATAAGGTAGGGTGTTGGAAGGATTAAAGGAGGTCTTAAGTGTGAAATGCCTAACATGGGCCTTAGATATGATAGGCGCTAGGGAAACGTTAGTTCCCTTCCCAGGCACCTTCAGAGTTTCCAGCCTTCAGGGGAACGGACCTGACAGCACATCCACCATAGTTTTTAATACCCTGGGATACTCTGGTAGAGTAGAAGATTGTTATAAGTGTGAGACGTATCAGAGATTTTAGACAATTACTGTCCTTTTTTTTTTTGCCCGTTCAGACATATACGGTACTTCCCCCAATGCTTTTTCTTGGTATGAATGTGTTGACTGTAGTGTTGCTGTCGTCACCAGGTGTTTACTACCATTATGTCTTTCTTCTCTGTCATCCTGCTTAATGAGGTTTATTTGAAAAATTTCATTGACTATTTCCAAGTGAGTTAGATTACATTTGTCAAAAGATCAGAAATGGTCCTGGTTCTCATCATTCTTGATTAAAACCATTAAAAAAAAACTTTCTTATTAGAGTATAGTTGATTTACAGCATTGTGTTAGTTTCAGGTATACAGCAAAGTGAATGTTATACATTCAAACTCATTTTTAAACTAATCTGTAAGTTTCATCAGACTAATTTGTGAATAAACAGTAAAACTAGTTTCAAGAGCATAAACTAGCAGAGATAGAATTGGTTGATTCTTCTCTAAGTTAAGTTCTTTTGGGGGCACAAAGGTGAAATATGCCATGCTGTATGTAGCTCTAGAGATTAAAAGAGTTCTGACGGGCTTCCCTGGTGGCGCAGTGGTTGAGAGTCCGCCAGCCGACGCAGGGAACACGGGTTCGTGCCCCGGTCCGGGAAGATCCCACATGCCGCGGAGCGGCTGGGCTCGTGAGCCATGGCCACTGAGCCTGCGCATCCGGAGCCTGTGCTCCGCAACGGGAGAGGCCACAACAGTGAGAGGCCCACATACTGCAAAAAAAAAAAAGAGTTCTGACAGTATTTTTTTGTATAACCTCAGACAAGTATCATGATGTGAATACACTACCCCCCCCCTTTTTTTTTAAGGGAGAGAAAAATGGTGATTTTCCCTCCACACTGTGAATAAAAGTATACAAATTTATGAGCACATTAAAAAAAAACTTTTTTAAAAATTATATTTATTTATTTTTGGCTCTGTTGGGTCTTTGTTGCTGCACGTGGGCTTTCTCTAGTTGTGGCGAGCGAGAGCTACTCTTCGTTGCAGTGCATGGGCTTCTCATTGCGGTGGCTTCTCTTGTTGTGGAGCATGGGCTGTAGGCATGTGAGCTTCTGTAGTTGTGGCACACGGGCTGAGTAGTTGTGGCTCACGGCCTCTAGAGCTCAGTAGTTGTGGCACACGGGCTTAGTTGCTCCGCAGCGTGTGGGATCTTCCCGGACCAGGGCTCGAACCCATGTCTCCTGCATTGGCAGGCTGATTCTTAACCACTCTGCCACCAGGGAAGCCCATACGAGCAAATGTTTTATTATTTTTTTGCCCATATAGGGATGCTAAGCCAGAATTCATTGTATGTGTTGTAGATGAATCACTGAGAAAGCCTTGAGGTAAAGTAGCTAGGATGATGGATTTGGAGGGAGAAGATCAAGTTTGGGATTTAGCTCTGGAGCTTGCTAGTTGTGTAACTTTGTGTACATCTCTTCCCAGTCTCACTTTCTTCATCTAGAAAAGGGATAGTACTTTTTCATAGTGTTGTTTTGGGAACTAAATAAGAGAATATGTGAAAGCACTTTCTAAGCTTAAAAATTTCATCTACATTGATAAGTTGAACTGTTACTATGTCAGCATCTACTGCAGTGCTGGTAGATAGTGGGCGTATATTAAATACTTGCTAAATAAATGAGCCAGGGGAAAATTAAGCTGGAACAGTTTCCTTCTTAACATAAACATTTAGGTTATCCATTTTTATTTTATTCCTTCTGTATGTTCCAAGTCCAGAAAAGAAATATTTACCTTCTAAAACACAGATATTTGGCAGAGATATGATTTTAATAATAATCATAATGAAGGACTACTCAATATTCCATTGGACTATACAGCACTTTAGTCAACAAAACAGATTGAGGATACAAATTATTTGTGTTGTTAAACAGCTTACATAAGAAATAGCTATTTATTGAATATACACTATGTACTGAGTATTTAATCATTTAGGTAAACATTGATTGGAGCCTATCATGTGTTCAATCCCAGGGAATTATATAGTGTTGTAGCAGGGACAAGATGAGCTAACCCAACCCTACAGCCTGCTAGATATACTCTGTCTCCTTACTTCCTACCTTATGTGGTCCTTGACCTGTCCTGGTTGCTGACTGCAAGCTCCACAAGTGCAGGGGTGTGTGTCACTCACTCCTGTACCACAAGTACTTGATATGGTGCCTGGGACGTAACAGCTGCTCAGTAAGTATTGTTGAGTGATGACTAGATGAAGGTCCTGGTTTAGCAGTGTTTGTACAGGAAAGAACTTGAGCCATAACAGTCACAGTGGCTCACCTTAATTAAACCCTACAATGTGTCATGTAAATGCTGAGTGATTTACAGGCAGTAACTCATTTCATCCTCTCCTTATACCTTGAGGAGGCTACTGTTACTGTTCACTTTTTATGTATGGAGGATTGGCATCTTAGAGGGGTTAGATAATTTGCCTGATGTCTTGTAGCTATCTCCTATTTCTTCCTTTCTCCCACTCAGGAGGATCAAGTATAGCATAACCTTTTCTTTTTCTTTTCTTCTCACTTCTGCTGAGTTAACTTGAGCTTAGCTTATTTCAGCCAGATGTGCAGTATCCTCCTTAATACTATTTCCATTCCCTTCTAACTCATTCCTACTTACTCTGAAGAGTCTCTACCTCTCTTGGTCCGTGAGTCAAAGATGATGCTAATCATAGCTCACAAACATGAGATTGGGATTAATATTATCTTTGTAATAAAGGAAGAGGAAAGCTTCAAGTTTTAAAGTAAAATGAACCAGTTCTGTTAGCCTCTAGAGTTCTTGAAAATAATTAAAAGTCCAGTCTGAATCCATCCAAATGTCTTCATCTACTTTATTATCTTTCTCTACTGAAACCAGCTTCTTTTCATGACCAGAATGCAAGATCAAAAAAAATGAATCATCATATGCAAGATTTTTGGTAGATTCATAGAATTTGAAGGTTGGAAATGGGCTTATTTTATTTTTTAGTTTGGGGAAAATCTTTTAAGAAAACTTAAAAAAATAAGTTAGGAAACTGGAAGTTTTAGAGTATTAACTCTGCCCAGAGCACCTTGCCCAGCTCCCATCTTTCTGTAAGCCAAAGAAAGTCTTTCCCAAAGAAGAACATACCTCTTCCAGCAGCAGTGAAATCTGAGAACTGAAAAATTGAAGATTCATTATGCACACTGTCACTGTGGTTCTTCATTTTACGAGAAAGCATGAAAGATAAGTGTCTTCTACTTGATTTGATGTTGTCTATGTGAAAGACCAACATTTTTTAAAAATTGAGAGATAGCAGGACAGGCAGTAACATATAAGGACAAAAATAAAATGGAAGTAGAGAAAGTAAGAGGTTTTAAAAAAAGGCAGCGGCATTTAGAAGCTATTGCAGAGATCAGATGGGACAGACACTTAGAGGTAGTAACTAAGGGACGAAGCAGAGATGTGTTTTGCCATGAACAGGTGGCAGTGATGAGAGTGTGTGTGGGTAGTGAGACGGAGTGTGTTTGAGCCAGTGTAGGTCACCTAAACCTCAGAGAAGATGTGGACATTGGAATTATCTTTATGTGGATTTTTAGCCCTTGAAACTAGTGTCTGTACACCCGCATATGCGACAGTATGATTTATTGACAATTTGAACCTCGTCAGTGCGCTCTTTTTAAGATGGCATGGAAGTGTGTTTGCATATTTCAGAAAGGAGTTTAGCTGAAGGTTCCAGAAATACAATTTGATACCTAATGGTCAAGCCACAGTTAATTGGCAACTTACCCCCGCCCCCGCCACCTTTTTGTCCTAGGCTGACCAACTTCCCGGAATTAAAAGCCATTTGTATTTGGGGGGGTCTGATAAGTTTTGTGGGCTGGCAGGTGTGGGAATCTAATTTCGATTTAAATCTTGATTTTTGCACAATTAAGTTTTAATATCTATACATCGTTAATATCTTTTAAAAATTATCTTGATAAAAGTTGGGGTGCTATCCTTATTTTTAAAGTAGTCAAGGAAATGAGAACAAAATCATTGAATTTTTTAGCAAGACAGTATAGTTCGTTGGAGAGAGCATCGAATTGGTTATGTAAGTTTCAGTTTTCACATCCTTGTTGTGATCTTGGACTGAAGTTATTTTCTTTGATCCTCAGTTTCCTCACTTGAAAATAGGAATAATGTCTGCCTCATATGGCTTTCTACGTTACATGAAATGAATATAAATGGCCTAGTTTGGGTTTGAGACATAGATTCACTCAATAAATTTTATTTTCCCCACTTCTGTCTTCTTTTCAGTAAGCCAGAATATTTCTCTCTGATTCTTAATCCCTGAACCAATCACTCAGAAGTCATGATAGCACAAAAGTCACTTTCCCTGTAGGCTATAGACTTCCCTAAGAATTTAATGTGAACTTCAAATTAGTTCTCCTTCTGTATTCTACATTAGGAAACAGGCATTTTCTTGACTTGGGTGGGAGCATGAAAAGAGTACGAACCTATCTAGGAATAAGTTAACGATTTCAGTTAAAAGGCAGTCATCATAATTGAATAGTTCAGAACAGAGACGGGTGAACTATGACCCCTGGGCCAAATCTAGACCTCTGTTTTTATAAATAAAGTTTTATAGAGCACAGCCACTCCTATTTTTAAAGTGTTGTCTATGACTGTTTTTACACTTTAAAGGCAGAATGAGTAGTTGCAAAAGAGATTGTATGGCCAGCAAACTCTAAAATATTTATTATCTGCTTTTTTTTCCAAAATAAATTTGCCAATCGCTGACTTAGAAGACTGTGATAGTTTCTTTCTTTCTTCTTTTTTTTTTTAGTTTTTTTTTTAACATCTTTATTGGAGTATAATTGCTTTACATTGTTGTGTTAGTTGCTGCTGTATAATGAAGTGAATCAGCTATACGTATACATATATCCCCATATGCCCTCCCTCTTGCATCACCTTCCCTACCCCACCCCTCTAGGTGGTCAAAAAGCACCAAGCTGATCTCCCTGTGCTATGCAGCTGCTTCCCACTAGCTATCTGTTTGACATTTGGTAGTGTATATATGTAAATGCCACTCTCTCACTTCGTCTCATCTTACCCTTCCCCCTCCCCGTGTCCTAAGGCCATTCTCTATGTCTGTGTCTTTATTCCTGTCCTGTCCCTGGTTTATTCAGAACCTTTTTTTTTTTTCTTAGATTCTATATATATGTGTTAGCACACGGTATTTGTTTTTCTCTTTCTGACTTACTTCACTCTGTATGACAGACTCTAGGTCCATCCACCTCACTACAAATAACTCAATTTCACTTCTTTTTATGGTTGAGTAATATTCCATTGTATATATGTGCCACATCTTCTATATTGATTCATCTGTCGATGGACGCTTAGGTTGCTTCCATGTCCTGGCTATTGTAAATGCTGCTGCAATGAACATTGTGGTACATGACTCTTTCTGAATTATGGTTTTCTCAGGGTATATGCCCAGTAGTGGGATTGCTTGGTCATATGGTAGTTCTAGTTTTAGTTTTTTAAGGAACCTCCATACTGTTCTCCATAGTAGCTGTATCAAGTTACATTCCTACCAGCAGTGCAAGAGGGTTCCCTTTTCTCCACAACCTCTCCAGCGTTTATTGTTTGTGGATTTATTCATGATGGCAATTCTGACCGGTGGGAGGTGATATCTCGTTGTAGTTTTGATTTGCATTTCTCTAATGATTAGTGATGTTGAGCATCCTTTCATGTGTTGGTTGGCAATCTGTATATCTTCTTCGGAGAAATGTCTCTTTAGGTCTTCTGCCCATTCTTGGACTGGGTTGTTTGTTCTTTTAATATTGAACTGCATGAGCTGCTTGTAAACTTTGGAGATTAATCCTTTGTCAGTTGCTTCACTTGCAAATATTTTCTCCCATTCTAAGGGTTGTCTTTTTGTCTTGTTTATGGTTTCCTTTGCTGTGCAAAAGCATTTAAGTTTCATTAGGTCCCATTTCATTTATTTTTGGTTTTTTTTCCATTACTCTAGGAGGTGGATCAAAAAAGATCTTGCTGTGATTTATGTCAAAGAGTGTTCTGCCTATGTTTTCCTCTAAGAGTTTTATAGTATCCAGTCTTACATTTAAGTGTCTAATCCATTTTGAGTTTATTTTTGTGTATGGTGTTAAGGAGTGTTCTAATTTCTTTCTTTTACATGTAGCTGTCCAGTTTTCCCAGCGCCACTTCTTGAAGAGACTATCTTTTCTCCATTGTATATCCTTGCCTCCTTTGTCATAGATTAGTTGACCATAGGTGCATGGGTTTATCTCTGGGCTTTCTATCTTGTTCCATTGGTTTTGTTTCTGTTTTTGTGCCAGTACCATATTGTCCTGATTACTGTAGCTTTGTGGTATAGTCTGAAGTCAGGGAGTCTGATTCCTCCAGCTCTGTTTTTTCCCCCTCAAGACTGCTTTGGCTATTCGGGGTCTTTTGTGTCTCCACACAAATTTTAAGATTTTTTGTTCTAGTGCCTTAAAAAATGCTATTGGTAATTTGATAGGAATTGCATTGAATCTGTAGATTGCTTTGGGTAGTAGAGTCATTTTCACAATTGGATTGATTCTTCCAATCCAAGAACATGATATATCTCTCCATCTGTTGGTATCATCTTTAATTTCATTTCTTAGTGTCTTATAGTTTTCGGCATTGTCTCTCTAGGTAGGTTTATTCCTAGCTATTTTATTCTTTTTGTTGCAATGGTAAATGGGAGTGTTTCCTTAATTTCTCTTTCAGATATTTCATCATTAGTGTATAGGAATGCAAGAAATTTCTGTGCATTAATTTTGTATCCTGCAACTTTACCAAATTCATTGATTAGCTCTAGTAGTTTTCTGGTGGCATCTTTAGGATTCTCTATGTATAGTATCATGTCATCTGCAAACAGTGACAGTTTTACTTCTTCTTTTCCAATTTGTATTCCTTTTATTTCTTTTTCTTCTCTGATTGCTGTGGCTAAAACTTCCGAAAGTTTCTTGAATAATAGTGGGGAGAGTGGGTAACCTCGTCTTGTTCCTGATCTTAGAGGAAATGGTTTCAGTTTGTCACCATTGAGAATGATGTTGGCTGTGGGTTTGTCATATATGGCCTTCATGATGTTGATGTAGGTTCCCTCTATGCCTACTTTCTGGAGAGTTTTTATCGTAAATGGGTGTTGAATTTTGTCAAAGTCTCTTTCTGCATCTATTGAGAGTATCATATGGTTTTTGTCCTTCAGGTTGTTAATATGGTGTATCACATTGATTGATTTGCATATATTGAAGAATCCTTGCATTCCTGAGATAAATCCCACTTGATCATGGTGTATGATCCTTTTAATGTGCTGTTGGATTTTGTTTGCTATTATTTTGTTGAGGATTTTTGTATCTATGTTCATCAGTGATATTGGCCTGTAGTTTTCTTTTTTTGTGATATCTTTGTCTGGTTTTTGTATCAGGGTGATGGTGGCCTCGTAGAATGAGTTTGGGAGTGTTCCTCCATCTGCTATAGTTTGGAAGGGTTTGAGAAAGACAGATGTTAGCTCTTCTCTAAATGTTTGATAGAATTCGCTTGTGAAGCCATCTGGTCCTGGGCTTTTGTTTGTTGGAAGATTTTTAATCACAGTTTCAATTTCAGTGCTTGTGATTGGTCTGTTCATATTTTCTATTTCTTCCTGATTAAGTCTCGGCAGGTTGTGCATTTCTAAGAATTTGTCCATTTCTCCCAGGTTGTCCATTTTATTGGCATAGAGTTGCTTGTAGTAATCTCTCATGATCCTTTGTATTTCTGCAGTGTCATTTGATATTTCTCCGTTTTCATTTCTAATTCTATAGATTTGAGTCTTCTCCCTTTTTTGCTTGATGAGTCTGGCTAATGGTTTATCAGTTTTTTTTTTATCTTCTCAAAGAACCAGCTTTTAGTTTTATGGATCTTTGGTGTCGTTTCCTTCATTTCTTTTTTGTTTATATCTGATCTGATCTTTATGATTTCTTCCCTTCTGCTAACTTTAGGGTTTTTTTTTTGTTCTTCTTTCTCTACTTGGTTTAGGTGTAAGGTTAGGTTATTTATTTGAGATGTTTCTTGTTTCTTGAGGTAGGATTGTATTGCTATAAACTTCCCTCTTAGAACTGCTTTTACTGCATCCCACAGACTTTGGGTCATCGTGTTTTCATTGCCATTTTTCTCTAGCTATTTTTTGGTTTCTTGCTTGTGAACTCCTGCTTATTTAGTAGCAATAGTTTAGCCTCCACATGTTTGTAATTTTTACAGTTTTTTTCTCTGTAATTGATATCTAGTCTCATAGCGTTGTGGTTGGAAAACACACTTGATACGATTTCAATTTTCGTAAATTTAGCAAGGCTTGATTTGTGACCCAAGATATGATCTATCCTGGAGAATGTTCCATGAGCAGTTGAGAAGAAAGTGTATTCTGTTGTTTTTGGATGGAATGTCCTGTAAGTATCAATTAAGTTCATCTTGTTTAATGTATCATTTAAAGCTTGTGTTTCCTTGTTTATTTTCATTTTGGTTGATCTGTCCGTTGGTGAAAGTGGGATGTTAAAGTCCCCTACTATGATTGTGTTACTGTCAATATCCCCTTTTATGGCTGTTAATATTTGCCTTATGTATTGAGGTGCTGCTACATTGGGTGCATGAATACTTACAATTGTTATATCTTCTTCTTGGAGTGATCATTATGTAGTGTCCTTCTTTGTCTCTTGTAATAGTCTTTATTTTAAAGTCTATCCTGTGTGATATGAGAATTGCTACTCCAGCTTTCTTTTGATAACCATTTGCATGGAATATCTTTTTCCATCCCCTCACTTTCAGTCTGTATGTGTCCCTAGGTCTGAGTTGGGTCTCTTGTAGACAGCATATATACGGGTTTTGTTTTTGTATCCATTCAGCCAGTCTATGTGTTTTGGTTGGAGCATTTATGTTTAGGGTAATTATCGATATATATGTTCCTATTACCATTTTCTGAATTGTTCTGGGTTTGTTACTGTAGGTCTTTCCCTTCTCTTGTGTTTCCTGCGTAGAGAAGTTCCTTTAGCATTTGTTGTAAAGCTGGTTTTGTGGTGCTGAATTCTCTTAGGTTTTGCTTGTCTGTAAAGGCTTTAATTTCTCTGTCGAATCTGATTGAGATCCTTGCTGGGTAGAGTAATCTTGGTTGTAGGTTTTTCCCTTTCATCACTTTAAATATGTTCTGCCACTCCCTTCTGGTTTGCAGAGTTTCTGCTGAAAGATCAGCTGTTAACCTTATGGGGATTCCCTTGTATGTTATTTGTTGCTTTTCCCTTGCTGCTTTTAATATTTTTTCTTTGTGTTTACTTTTTCATAGTTTGATTAATACGTGTTTTGGCATGTTTCTCCTTAGATATATCCTGTATGGGACTCTCTGTGCTTCCTGGACTTGATTGACTATTTCCATTCCCATATTAGGGAAGTTTTCAACTATAATCTTTTCGAAAATTTCTCAGACCTTTTTTTCTCCTCTTCTTCTGGGACCCCTATAATTTGAATGTTGGTGCATTTAATTGTCCCAGTAGTCTGTGAGACTGTCCTGAATTCCTTTCATTGTTTTTTCTTTATTCTGCTCTGCAGTAGTTATTTCCACTATTTTATCTTACTGGTCACTTATCCATTCTTCTCCCTCTCCTCCCTGGGTGCTATTGATTCCTTCTAGTGAATTTTTCATTTCATTTATTGCATTGTTCATGATTTTTTGTTTGCTCTTTTGTTCTTCTAGATCCTTGTTAAATGTTGCTTGTATTGTCTCCATTCTATTTCCAAGATTTTGGATCATCTTTACTATCATTACTCTGAATTCTTCTTTAGGTAGACTGCCTATTTCCTCTTCATTTGTTTGGTCTGGTGGGTTTTTTCCTTGCTACTTCATCTGCTGTGTATTTCTCTGTCTTCTCATTTTTCTTAACTTACTATGTTTGGGGTCTCCTTTTCTCCGGCTGCCAGTTTGTAGCTCCTGTTGTTTTTGGTGTCTGCCCCCAGTGGGCAAGGTTGGTTCAGTGGGTTGTGTAGGCTTCCTGGTGGAGGCGACTGGTGCCTGTGTTCTGGTTGATGAGGCTGGATCTTGTCTTTCTGGCGGGTAGGACTGCGTCAGGTGATGTGTTTTGGGGTATCTGTGAACTTAGTATGATTTTAGGCACCCTCTCTGCTAATGGGTGGTGTTGTGTTCCTGTCTTGCTAGTTGTTTAGCATGGGGTGTCCAGCATTGGAGCTTGCTGGTCTTTGAGTGGAGCTGGGTCTTTGCGTTAAGATGGAGATCTCTGGGAGAGCTGTCACTGATTGATATTGTGTGAGGCTAGCAGATCTCTGGTAGACCAATGTCCTGAATTTGGCTCTCCCACCTCAGAGGCTCAGGCCTGACACCCGGCCGGAACACAAGACCCTGTCAGCCACATGGCCCGGCTACCTCCATCACCATGGGAGCCTCTTCCTGGCAGAAGCACCTCTGTGCGCCATCTCTGAGGGCTGCTTCCCCACCTTGGCGCCAGCCTAGCAGCCCCTTAGCACCCAGGAAGTGGATCACGAAGCCCCATCAGCTGTCCAGATCTCCTCCAGCCGCTCGCCGGCACCTCCGTGATAGTTTCTTCAGGTGAATGTTTCCTGACAAACTTTGTTTGAAATATTCATGTTTGAATAACTGTTAATTTTATCATTAAAAAACCGATCTCATAACTTCTGAGAGTTTGTTACACTGAGTCTGGGTGAGCTAAAATGTGATCTAGAATTCATAGATCTCATTATTTCACTATTTAGATGTTTTGGGTAGAACATGTAGTTTTTATTAATATTATTGTTTTAAGATTTATTTGTTATTTATTTATTTTTTAAATTTATTTTTGGCCTCTTGGGGTCATAGTTGTAGCATGCGGGATCTTCGTTGAGGCATGCGGGATGTTTCTTTGTAGTGCGCAGGCTTCTCTGTAATTGTGGCATGCGGGTTTTCTCTTCTCTAGTTATGGCGCGCATGCTCCATACAAAGCAGGTGGGCTTTGTAGTTTGCTGCACGTGGGCTCTAGTTGAGGCATGCAAGCTCAGTAGTTGTGGCATTTGGGCTTAGTTGCTCTGCGGCATGCGGGATCTTAGTTCGTGACCAGGTATCGAACCCATGTCCCCTGCATTGTAAAGCAGATTCTTTACCACTGGACCACCAGGGAAGTCCCGTAGTTTTTATTATTAATAATTCATGCATTTTCCCAAAACATCTGTACAGTTGTTTCCCGGTTACTTAAACTTAATAAACTGCTGATTAAAATAGTTTCATAAGCATTTTTATTTCTATTATCTAGACATCTGTTTTTGGAAGTAAAGGTTTTGTCTGTATCTACTTCATCTAATAATGTATTTTGAACTGTCCTGGTACAAGGCAGTGTGGTAGACCCTGGGGAGTAGAAGTGGGGTGGAGATAAAATATATCGAGTATGTTTTAGACCCAAAGGTAGGCCCTTGTCCATATTGACATTTTAAAAGATAGGTCTATGAATTATCATCATTTCTATGCATGGTAGATAGTGACAGCTTAAAAAAGAGGTTAGAGTCATGTGTTGAGAATTCAGATCTCTTGCAGTGGGATATGATTATGACAGAATCGGGGAAGGCTAAATTGTGACTTGCATTTTTGCAAAACTGGAATATTTGTTTCTTAAATGTTGTCAGTTTGCTTATTTCTGAGTTTGTTCCCTTTGTTTGTAAGATGCTTACCACCATCCAGTCATCTCTATGAGTATCTGGCCTGTATTCCAAGCCTGTTTCCAACAACACTTCTTCATTAAACCAGTTCAGGCTTCCCTGCCCTCCCACCCAACACATATACCCTCTTTGATCACCTGCCCCTTTATATCTCTCTATGGCATTTAAATGAAATAATGTTGGGTGTTATCAACATTGTGTCCTTTACACACTTACTAAACATTTAACATATAATTAGTGAAGTAGTTTGTGACTATAGTAGAAATGTGCTCCATTAAAAAAAAAAAAGATTATTTCTACTGTTCCTTGGAGTTGATTTATGGTTCTTTAGATGAGCTAATTTTTACTCAAGGGCGAAGAGGGCCCCTCATTTCCTAAACTTGCAGTTGTAGTTAAACTTTGACTAAAACCAGAGTGATGACCTTGTGATCAAAGACATTTTTTTTGATAGATTTGTTCATTTGCAGAAATCCCAATCCCTTTCCAGAGCAGTTTCTTTAGTCGCCACTTTTTTGTATACTTTGTTGGGCTCTGATTCTTTTTCTCAAAACAGCAGATTGACTGGATTTTGTATTCTAGTTACATCTGAAGAGGATTTTGAGAGCAACTGTAGAATTTTAATTGAATTCTGTTATTTCAGGGCATTGGGGATAAGGCTTTTCAGATGTATGGCTAATTAGATTCCAAGGAGTCAAAAAGTTGAAATTCTTAATCAGCTTTTGGATTCTAAGTCTAGATTCTCCACCCAGTGGGTTTTAGAGGATGGTCTATGATGTCTTACCTTTCATAAGATACACATGTATGTTGAAAAATCAGAGTAGGATGATAGTAAAAGCATTTAGGTCAGGTCCCTCAGCTCTTTGCAAGCTTAAGTAACCTGTTGTAAGTTACTTAACCTCTTGTGCTTTTCTTTCCTCTTACAAAATGATGATGATTATACCTTCTGAAATGGAGATTGTGAGGCTTATTTTCATGACATATATAAAAAAACAGGGATTCTTAAGGTGAAATGAACGTAGTGAGGGTAATCTGGATAATTTTAAGGGGGTGGAGGGACGTTTGTCAGGGCGGGTGTCTAAATTTAAATTGATTCATTGTACTTGTTCCAGTTCACTGATAAATTGCCAATTTTTATTTTGTTTTGTATGAAATTGGCATAAAACTGCCATTTTAGTCACTTCATATTTATGCCCAGTTCACAAAACATCCTCTTGCTGTTCAGTCACAGTGAGAAGACGATTACATTCTATTCAAGTATGTCAACTGAAATAGGCTAAAAAATTTATGAACATATGTTTTGAAATTTGGAAATGTTGGAGGAAAAGAATTAGCAAAGATGTAAATATGTTTTGTTAAAACAGTTTACATCTGTTAAATATTTTCTTAGTAATCTGCTTGACACGCACAAAGCAGTATAAATAGAAGTGAAAGAACTTGTTGACAAAGAGGTTTGCATGAATACAGAATTTAGTTTTTGGATTTTGTTTCATTAGTCTGAATATTAATTTTAAATTATTTTACTAGATTGGTGGCTTCCATAGCATTAATTCTGGGAACTTGCAGTCATCAGAAATCTAATACGATGCTAAGAAGGTACAGAGATTCTTAAAAAATTTAAAATTACACATGAAAAAGATGTATTGAGACTCTTCTCAAACTAAAGTGATACCTGCACTATAGTGATACCTGAAAGCTTCTTTTCCCCTGTAGAGCTAGCACTCTAAAGCTCTCTGGGAATACCCTGGGTAACTTACACCTTAATGATCCTTAGAAAACACTGGCCTTAAATCCTTAAATACTAAGGAGGAATAGTAAAAAATATTTTTTAAAAGAGAGAAACATATTACAAGGTTTACCCATCTATTTCCAGTTTTGATTAGAGTGAGCAGAACCAACACAAAGGGATTGGGCCTGTTTGAGAGCTTTGCTCAATTTAGATGGGGCAAATTCAAGGGCTAGCATTTACCTTTGGTAGTTAGTGTCTAATTCTCCTGAAATTCTCAATTGTTTCTACCCCTGCCACGAACTTTCACCATTCACCCACTGATACAAGAAGGACAGGAAGCAAAAAAGGGTGAATTTCATGAGGCCCATTTGGTTCAGTGGTTATGTTAAGAAGGGTAGTATTCAGATTCTTGCTAGTTCTGACTCTGGTTGGAAGTATGAAGCCAGGAATGGGACACCTTGCAGGTTAGCTCAAGGAAGGTCTTCAGAATAGGGGTGAATGCTGTGGCTCTCAAATAGGACAAGAATGGGATTTACCCAGAATAAAAGGTAACTATGACTTATTTTAGGGACTTTGAGGTCTCTGTTAGGCCAGTTAGTGGCTTAGACAGTGGTGGGAATTCATTGAAGTGTGCTGATGTCTATAATGACAGAAGTATAACAGGAACACACAGCTCTGGAATGTTTCCTAATAGGACAGGAGCCTCATCTGGGGACTGGTGGGGTGGTGATGGGGGAAACAAGTTTAGAGAGCACCTTAGAGTAAGGTAAACCACTGGGTATCATTTTGGGGTCATTTGCTCCTCTCTCCACTGGGGTACTTCTCTACTGAGATTATTATGGTTCATGCTTCAAAATGACATGTGTTGCCTCTCCCCAGTCAAAATTCCTATTCTTTTAAGAGGTGCCCGCCACCCACCCCTGCCTTTTTTTTTTAAAGCGGGAATTCTGAAACATTTTGGTGTCAAGACTTCTTCACACAAAAATTATTGAAAACCCCAAAATGTTTTTGTCTGGGTGGATCATATCTATTGTACAATGAATTAAGTTTCTATGGAAAGTATTTGTCTCTACTGTTTCCCCTTTGTTCACTTATCTCCAATCATTTATACCTTTAAAAAAATATCAAATTTGCCTCAAGAAGATAGACTGGGGCTTCCCTGGTGGCGCAGTGGTTGAGAGTCCGCCTGCCGATGCAGGGGACACGGGTTCGTGCCCCGGTCCGGGAGGATCCCACATGCCGCGGAGCGGCTGGGCCCGTGAGCCATGGCTGCTGAGTCTGCGCGTCCGGAGCCTGTGCTCCGCAGCGGGAGAGGTCACAACAGTGAGAGGCCCACGTACCGTAAAAAAAA
>NW_006776799.1:1204747-1225008 GCF_000442215.2 Lipotes vexillifer
CCACCGTTCCGAAAAAAAAAAAAAAAAAAAAAAAAAAAGAAGAAGATAGACTGAGAGTGAGGTTTATTGTCATTTTTGGAGCACGAATAGTGGATATTGGAAGTTTTACAGTTTTACATTTCATATAGTTCAGTGTATTCAGAGAGCTGGATGGCCAACCCAGGGATAATGGACTAGGCCAGCTTTCTGATGTTCATTTCTATGTAAGTAGAGTTCTGTTTCTGGGTCTCTTTTCTGATCTGTTGATTGATTTGTCTTTATTTCTACATCAATCACAAACTCATTTTGTCACATTCTGTACGTTTTGATATCAGATATTCAAGTTCCCCTACCTTGTTGTTCATTAAGAGTGGCTTTGCTCATCTTATCCCTTTGCTATTCTGTATAATTTTAGAAGCAGCTTGTGAAATTCCTCAAAAATCTTTTTTCCATTTTGATTGAAATTTCGTTGAATCTGTACATCAGGTTTGAGAGAATTTTTGTATTTTCTAGTCTGACTATGGAGATTTTTGTATATTCTAGTGTGGCTAGGGAAAGGTATATGGCTATACCTTTCTGTTTCTTTGGGTCTTCTTTAATATCTTTGTAAGTTTTGTAAGTTGTGTGACTTTCATTTAAAATTTTTTGTTGCTATTGTAAATGCTATATTTTTTGTCTATAAATTGAAAGGCAGTTGATTTTTAGTATTGTTCTTAATGTCTGGTGACCTTCTGAATTATTATTAATTATAAAAATTTGCTTGTAGATGATCATATAATAGCTTAATAATGATAGTTTATTTCTTCTTTTCTAAGCCTATACCTTTGTCTTTTTTTTTGTCTTACTTGGACCCGCTTCAAATATTGACCAGGGGTGGGGGTAGTGGACTTTTTTGTCTCGTTCCTGATTTTAATGGAAGTTATTTTAATATTTTATTATTACATATACTGTTTATTATACTTTTTTGATATCATTTATCAGGTTAAGAAAGCTTTGTTCAATTGCCATGCATTTGGTGTTTTGCTTTTTAAATCTTGAATGGATATTGAATTTCATTGATTTCTTTTTCTCTGTATCTGTTTGCATGATCATATAGGACTTCTTTTATTATATTAATAGGTGTTTTTGGTGTTAAACCACTCTTGAATCTCTGGGATAAATTTGGGATAAATTTAACTTTGTTGTATCTTATATTTTTTATTAACTGATTAATTTTATTTGCTAATATTTTATTCAGGAGGTTTGCATCAGTGTTTGTGAGTGAGATAGGACTCATAATTTTCCTTCCTTCTACTGTCCTTGCTCGGTTTTGGTAATAAGAGTGTACCAGTCTCACACACGACCTGGGGAGTGGTTCCTCTGCTATTTTCTGAAATGGTTTGTGTAATGCTGGATTGATCTCTTCCTTCAGTGTTTGATTCAGTTTTTTGTAAGACCATATAGGCATTTTCTTTTGTTTGTGAGAAGATTTAAAATTTTCATTCAGTATCTTTAAAGATTATAGCACTCTTATGTTTAATGCCATTTTTGAGTCAATTTTGGTAGGTTATTTTTTTTAAGGAATTGTCTATTTTGTCCTAGTTTTCAAAATTATTACCATAAAGTTGTTTATAATATTCTCTCTCTCTCTTTTTTTTACATTTCTGCTCTATCTTTAGTTCCTAATATTGTTAACATATCTTATTAATTTATTGCAGAAGTATGCCATTTTTAATCTTTTCAAAAAAACCAACTTTTGTTTCTGTTGATCTTCTCTGTTAACTTTTTGTTTATTAATTTCTAGTTTTTTTCTTCCATTTTCCTTTTCTTGGGTGTTCTTTTTGTAAATTCTTAGTTTGATGTTTAGCTCATTAATTTTCAGCCTTTCTTTCTAATACAAGATTTTAAGACTAAATTTTACTTTGTGTACTGCTTTAGCTAAATCTAACAAATTTTTATATTCATATGTTTTCATTATTCATTTTAAAGTATTTTCTGATTTCTATAGTGATTACTCTTTTATGTACGATTTATTTAAAAGTGTGTTTTAAAATTTCCTAATGCATGCCTCCCACTTATGTTTTTATTATTTATTTTGAACTTAACTTGCATTATGATCATACAGTGTGGTCTATATGATACAGATTTTTTAAATTTTTTAATTAAGTGTGGCTTCAAGGCTTAGTTATGATCAGTTTTTGTAGCCATTTCCTGTGTGCTTGAAAGGCCTCCATTTCATGACAAGTTTTCTATATATGCACATTAACTCAAGTTTGATACTTACGTTGTTGAATTTTATATCTTTGCTAAGCGTTTTGTTAGCTCTATGTATTAGTATGAGAGAATTGTGTTTTCTCACTGACAATTTTTTAGTTTGCGTATTTTGAAGCTAGTTTTAAGTATATACAAGTTCAGAGTTATTACACTTTCCTTTATAATTTTTAAATCAGTCTTTGTGTATCATTATATGTCATTTTGTTATTTCTGCTTAAGGTATTCTATCTCTGATATAAATTTATAGCTATATCAGCTTTCTTTTGTAGACCTAGTAATCTTGTTTTATCTTTTTACTTGCAGAATTTTTTTGTCCTTATGCTTTTTAGGCATTTTTTATGAAAAACATAGCATTGGATTTTTAAAAAAATCAGACTTTTCTTTTAAATAGAGGGCTTGGCCTACTTAGATTTATTATGATTACTAATAGATTTGTGTTTATTTTGAGCATTTTAAAATATGCATTCACACTTTTACTGTTTGTCTCTTTTTTTCTCTTTTTTTGTGAGTTTTTGAGTTTTTCCTTTTGGCTTGTTTTGTACTCTCCACTAGTTTGGAAGATATAGAGTCTCCTTTTTAACTGGTTATTCTAGAACTATAGTTGACCCTTGAACAACAGCAGGTTTGAACTGCTCAGGTCCACATATATGCAGATATTTTTTGATAGTAAATACTACAGTACTGTAAGGTCCATGGTTGCTTGGATCCACAAATGCCAGGAACTCGGGATATGGAGGACTGACTATAAGTTATATGTGGATTAATCCCATGTTATTCAAAGGTCAACTGTATGTTTTTGTGTGTATAATATGTATGTATATATATGTGTAATATCTTAGCAAAGTCTAAAGTTATTCAATATTTTTACTCTGTTCCTGAACTATAAAGTAACTTTTATTACCACTCTTCCTGTGTTTACAAAATTGTCCATATTTTAGGTCTTTTTAAAAACTTATCAAATTAGACAATTATTATTAACACAATTATTGTTTATTTAATATGACTTATATACCTGTTTTTCATTTTCTTTTTTCATTGTTTATTCATGTATTCCTGATTTTCCTCTGGATTAGTTTTCTTTTTCCTGAAGAGTACCTCCTTTAATAACAGATTATTGGTATTAGCCCTCTAATATTTTTTATCTGAAATTTTTTTTTTTTTTTTTTTGCTGTATGCGGGCCTCTCACTGCTGTGGCCTCTCCCGTTGCGGAGCACAGACTCCGGACGCGCAGGCTCAGCGGCCATGGCTCACGGGCCCAGCCGCTCCGCGGCATGTGGGATCTTCCCAGACCGGGGCACGAACCCGTGTCCCCTGCATCGGCAGGCGGACTCTCAACCACTGCGCCACCAGGGAAGCCCTTTTATCTGAAATTTTATGCTTATTTTTAAGCAACCTTAAATAGCACACTATCTGATTCCTGTTGTAGTAAAACAAATTTAGTGTAAAAATATTACTTCTTAAAATGTATATGAAAGTGTAATGATTTTTGTAACAGCTATTGCTTTGTATTATCCATACTCATACTCTTTCTGTGGCATGGATAATCAAGAATAACTTGTAGGAGATTCATAATCTTTTTTCCTATTACAAAATTGGCCCAAAAATAGTTCTCCTATTTCTTTTGATTCCCACTGGAGAGTACTTTCTTTTTTGCTCTAATTGCTGGTCTATAAAAATAACTTGACTTGTGTTAATTTTCTTTACTTCCTTTAATTGTCTGGGCACTGAATTTCCTCATAAAAGGGGAGGGAATAGCTGTTATCAGTACGTTCTCATTTATTGCAAGTGTGTTGTTTCTTACAGTTTTAAAAATCAGTGCTTATTTGAGGGAGAAATTGGACTTAAAATTTCTTCATTTGTGTTTTTGTAGTTTGGACATTGTGATAAGCTGCATGACTAAGTGTCACTCTCTAATTCTATCAATCTCCCATAAGCTTGCCCCACTTTCCTAACTTACTTAGGCTTTGGGGCCAGTATTGTTTCAAGGTGGGGAAGATGAGATTTTCTGTGCCCCCGTTATAGGATGGGAGCCCCTGTCTTGCTTTCTGTGTTTGGTTATCTGCCTTCATGGTACCTTGGCAACCTTAGCTAGGATCTCGCTATCTGCTGCCAGGCCTGCCTGCCTACCTGCCAGCCTATACCTGTCACAGCGTTGCTCACTCTATCCTGTTGCCTGATGCTGTGTTCTCCAGTTACTGCTGGCCCACAGGTTGGTTGGATTCCTTCCATTAGTGAATGCTGCTGGATAAACTTTGAAGCCCGTCATTTCAGTAGGCATGTCTAGTTTCCCAGGACAGCCCATTTTGTTGGTATCTGAACCACTGTTCTAATGTAGCAGTTGGCATTTAGGAAAGGACAAAGTTGGTTTGTTCCACAAGCTTTCAGGAGAAAGTTAGCTGCAAGTAAGAAACCTTCTTATTGAAAACATATTGAGTGTTAATATTCTTTGTCTGGTTTTTATTTTCAAACAAAAATATAACTACCACTTGTGTGCCATAACAGTAGAATTTTAAATTGCTTATTTTATATATAAAGATAGATTTCTTACTTTCATTCTTTCTTTATTTTTTAAAAAAATTATTTATATATTTATTTGGGTTTTTTGTTTGTTTGTTTTTGGCTGTGTTGGGCCTTCACTGCTGTGTGCGGGCTTACTCTAGTTGCGGTGAGCGGGGGCTACTCTTTGTTGAGGTGCGTGGGGGCTATTCTTCGTTGCAGTGCGCAGGCTTCTCATTGTCGTGGCTTCTCTTGTTGCAAAGCACGGGCTGCAGGTGCGCGGGCTTCAGTTGTTGTGGCATGTGGGCTCAGCAGTTGTGGCTTGCAGGCTTTAGAGCGCAGGCTCAGTAGTTGTGGTGCATGGGCTTAGTTGCTCTGCGGCATGTGGGATCTTCCCGGACCAGGGTTTGAACACGTGTCCTTTGTATTGGCAGACAGATTCTTAACCACTGCGCCACCAGGGAAGCCCCATTCTGTATTTTGCATTTCATATTATTTTGTCATATTTAACTTGACTAAACAAATGGATTATTTTTTACAGTACTGAAATATTACCTGATTTCTTTCATTTTTAGTTGCTACCCAGTGATTAATTTTTGTAAGTTAGTGCAAGTTTCACTGTAGTGGGACTGGTTAAAATTTAGCAGTGGAAATTTTATAAATTGATACAGCAGTGGTAAAAAGTTTTTTCCAGAACATGCATTTTTGTCCCTGTGAGCTATATACTTTGGAGTATATTATGGTAAATGAGAGTGGTAGATGCATTAGATTTCTTTTCTCAAATGTCATCAAACTGGTATCTTTAAGTAATTTTTTTTCCTTCTGAATCCACATGCCTTTCGCTTATGTTTACTTTCTTGGTGAATATCCACTTTTTACTTAAGGTAAAAAAGTGTATATGGATATATAGACTGTCAGCCCTCTGAAAGCAAATCTTACCTTGCTTTATTTCACAGTCCTGGCTCAATGCTTGCCCACAGTGTATAGCAGGGCTTCAATCAGTGTTTGAATAGAAGTCAATCAGATGAGCTAGCATTAAAGTTTAGATTCCGAATTTTCATTTGTCAGTATTTGCAAAGATGTAGATGATTGTAAGATAACCACTTTCCTGCAGTTCTTTGTATCCAGATATCGGTATACATGATCACCTTTTCACAAGTAAGGTGTTAAATAAACATCAATTTGGTTTGTATCATGTTTAAATATATCTTTCAGAATTTAATTATCATTATACACTTTATTTCTTTTAGCATATATGAGACTTATGGAATCAGAGAGTTCTTAAGTTTTATCTCTTATTTTGGAAAAAACAGAAAATTTGGTTTCTTTTTTGTTTTAAATCTATACTGCAGCAAATTTTATCTGTTAACAGTGGACTTATTCTTGGCACTACATCATAGCTGAAGCATAAAATATAGTTGCTTTCAAAGAGGCCTGTAGTGATTAGCTTTGGAACAGTTAAAAATTGGCACCTGGGATATCATACTTAGCCTGCTTTGCTGAAACCCCTCATCACACCTCTGTTTGTAGAACAACAGTAATAGTAGGAGGTAAACCGTATTAAGTAAAGCAATTATAATTTTTTCTCTCTATGTTTAACCAAAAAAAAAAAAGCACCTGTAGATTTGATAGGCCTGTTGTCATGATTTCTGGGTAGAAATTTTACAAGTAGGTAATATTCTCTTCTAGATTAGAAAGTAGCTCAGTGGGTGAGATGTTGCTGTTAGACCCTTATTCTTTATTAATCGTTAATCAGCGACAAGTGTGAATTATAAGTGTCCACCTGAAGAAAGGCATAATGTGTACTTTGTTTGCAAAAAGCCTATGATGTGGTTGCTGGTTTCAGTAGAGTTAGCCCTTGCCAGGAACATAGTAGAAACTAGGTAAATTTTGTGAGTGATATGCCATAAGGAGTTTATGAATTTGGCTCCAGGTCCTGTGGCTTTCATGCTTGCACTGGCTTCTGGCCTTGAACTAGGCATCTGTCTGGGCTGAATGTCCCTTCTTCCAGGTATTAGCATGGCTGGTTCTTGATATCCAGGTCACTGTGCCTAAATGTCACCTCCTTAGAGGTCTTCCGTGTTCTCCAGTTTAAATTAGCCTCTTAGGCTCTATCATATCACACTTTTTGTTTCAACAATAGCACTTATCAATACCTGATGTTTTCTTCTTCAGTTGTTTCTCTCCTTTTAGAATTTTTGTCCCTGGACAAGCAGAGACATTGTCTCTCTCATTCACCTCTTTATCCCCAGGGACTAGGTCAGTACCTGGTATAAGACAGGTGCTCAGAAATGTTCCCTAACTGAATGTGTACATTTTCTCATTCAGATTTTTTTGATCATTGTTATTTGTTATGATGGCACTGTGTAAATTATAATGGGAATAAATGATACTGGAGCCCTAAAATATAATGAATGGCCATATCAAATTAGGGCTCTCAGGTCAATGTAGTTTCATTAAGTCATCAGCAATATTAAATTAAGCTTTGCTGTTGTATTTGCTTTCTTATTATATTGATTATACATTTATTTCCATTCATAAAAATTGCAACCTGGCTAAAATCCCAGATTATATAATCAATTTCCTTTTTCAATTGACTTGGTTATTTTCAAACAAAAGAGACATTTTCTGTATTGCTGCCCAAATTCCCTTTAGGGCTTTTACAACAGTATGGCTTAAAATTCCAAGGATGAATATAGTTACATATTTTTACAGATTACAAAGTTGGGAAAATAGTTAATAAATGACTAGGACAAAGCTAATGAAAATAGTTAATGAACAACCACTAGAAAGTAGAATAAAAGTTTTCATTTATATCCAAATCAAATCTAAAATGATAGTGAAAGGGCACTCTGGATTTAGTTTGGATATAAATCAAAAGACACAAGAATAGTAAGTATTTAATTTTACTTTTGGAAAGAAGTATTTACTTATGCCTTAGTATTTAGTAACCACCTATAGTTAAGGGAGTCTATGAATTCACATTCTGTAGGAAAAGTAGCCACTTTTAGAGCCTGTCATTAAATTTACTTTATTCGATATGATGTTTTTGATACTCCTGAGCATAGTAGTTGTGTACAGAAAAACATTATCCAGGGATTATATTGACTTTAAAAATTAATATTTAAAATTACAGATTCAAATTCCTAGTTTTACCTTTGTTTTATAAGTCTAGCATATAAATTATATTATTCTTATATCAAATTGGTAAAAATTTTGAATGATATTGAAGGTTTTGAATGATATTTAGTCACATTTACGAACTTAAACACCTTAAACCATTTTAAACTATTCATATAAAATTTATTATATTTGATTTAAGTGCTTTTCAGAAAACCAACATAATTCTTATACATCTCACAAATTAAGCTTATAAATATGGTGACTCTAAAAGTTCCCATAATATGTCAACACCATGTATCAAGCTAGTGAGGTTCCTACTTATAATCATTGGTCTAAATCAGTTACTCAATTTTGTATTTTAATTGGAATTACAAGGCTGACCTGTCACTCTAATAGGTCAGGTTATCTTAAAAGTCACAAATACTTAAAATATACTTGAACTTATCATAAAATGGTAATGATATGTGTTTGATTCTTCTAAATATTTTTACATTTAATTTAAATCTCCTCAGGGTTATACCATCCCAAGCTATTTTCTCAACCATTTGACACTGCATGAGGAATTTGAGCTGGATGCTTATCAGATTCTTGTTGGTTCTTGTCACAGACACATTAAAATTTATTTATAGATGACAAGGACGTATTAAGTTATTCCCTTCTTAACCATATGCCCATAATCCTATTCTAGTCATGTATACAATGTTGTCTGTAGTACCTGATTGGACTTTGTATTTCCTTGGCTCGTTAAATAATTAAATGTCTTTTCACCAAACTTTAAAGACTTTTGAAGTTAGTGGAATTTTTTTGCAATGTTCTTCCTGGCTGGAGCACAAAAATCTTACTGTTATTAAAAATATCTGATTGAATGCTGGCATTCTCTCAAGACTTTTTTCAGTTACAACTTTCAAGGTCATTCCACTGATATTAAGTAAAAGTGAACAGTGAACTTTGTTAGTCTCTTAACCCTTCTTCAAGGGTTTGTAGATGTCCTGTTACTAGGGGTGAAAAAAAGAAAGTACTCTTAAAAGGTACACTGATGCTAATCCTATGGTATCTTTATATTATAAATGATAGCCTCTGTTCCTTTTAGTTTGGGTCAACATAAAATGAAGAGAGAACTCTAAAATCCTTTTAGAAAGTAGGGGACAATAAAGGAAATAACACTAAGCCCTACACTGTGCCAGGTGTTTTACATATATTATCTGATTTAAATTCATTTCATTCTCAACCATATAGCTGCCAGGCAGGTGTTATTATTTCCTCATAAAGTGTCTTTGTTTATAGATAAAGAGATAGGGGGTCAGCAAGGTTAAAAACTTGCCAGAGTTCATAAAGCTGTTAAGTGATGGAGCCAGAATTTGAATCTAGATCTGTTCGTATCCAGACCTCTTTGCCTGTCATGGCAGAAGATAAATGAAAATAAATTGGAGATGTGTTCATTAAAAAAATATGTTTCTTCCTCACATTTGCTTATTTTTCTTGCTAATATATTCAGTAGAAAAGCTAAAGTTCAATGCATTTCCTAAATTACCACTACTGGTTTTGTAGACTCACTTGTTGGAAGTTCTAACAAGTTCTGTGGAGCTGGCATCCACTCATTTACTCTATGTAAATGAGCTTGATTAGGTAAAGGGAAGAACTGAGTAATGATATGATGCTCCTAGTCCGGAAGGGAAGCTCCCGAGTTCACTGACTTCCCGACTCTGGCTTGTTCTCTTCTCCTCCCTCGCGTCACAGGAAGAATACAAAGCTGGCCAATAAAGTGACACATTTGACCTTGAACGGGTTTAGGATAAGCTACCCCAAAATATGCCATTTTGGCATAAGTATTATTTTGAGCTGAAGGAAATTAGAGTCAACAAACGTAGGAAGAGTTCTCTGCCCTCCTCTTATCTGCGTAAAAGCAGGGCATAAATTTCCCGTGTGAAGGTATCCCCTCTCCTATACCAGGAAGAGGAAAGCAACTCTTATCACTGGATTTGGAGAGTCGGCACCGAGATGAGTCTGCATAAATAAATCTTTTTAAAAGAGCTGATCTTCCATTGGCTCCCCCATATATTTCCAAGTCACTTACCCATAGTTCCTCGTCCCTTGAAGTCTAAACCTCCTTTCTTTTGTTAAAATGGTATATAAGCCCTTGAGTCTAACCACTTCTTAGAGTTTCACTTCTTTTCTGTGACCTCCCATGCACCTAAAATATTAATAAAAAATGTATGCCTTTTCTCCTGTTAACCTATCTTTTGTTAATTTGCAGGCTCACCATTACTGAACCTAAGAGAGTAGAGGAAAAGTTTTTTTCCTTGCCATCTAAAAGGGAAACTTGAACCTCACAAGGATAGTTCATTTTTTCCTATAACTGGGGTATCTTTTGGCTATATCAAATATTTATGCTTTTCAAAATGGTATCAAGGCTAACAATCAGTAAATTATTCTAATAGCCACGTGGGTTGGATAGGACAGGTATTATTCCTATTTCTTTAGTAAGTAAATAAAAAAATGAATAACCTGAATCACTTACCTCAGGCTATAACTCAGAGTAGAAAATCTATCATCTTTTTAAACAAAAGGGAAGACTATGAGGTTCCTTGTAAATATAAAATTAGATAGATTTAGGAATTCTAGATGGTTATTTATAGGAAGTTGGAGCATCTAGGTTAAGGTTAATTTTAGAAATGACTGGTACCCCCTTTGCAAAAACTATTTGGAAATATCTGTACCCACTGTGGTAGCAAATAGTGCCAAATTTGGATGTAAAAGGTCTCTTAGGCAGCAAATTACTATTTAAAGTTTGAGTTAAAGCATTTGGAAAATGTTTGCCTCTTGTCCTTTAACACACTCTTGTTTTACTTGTGATTTGAGCACATATCCTAGAACAGATGTTTATTGGTATAGCCAATGTATTTGAGCACAGCCTGAGGGTCAGTATGTCAGAGGATGCTCATTTTGCCTTAATTTATGAATATTGTCAATTATTATAGAAATATCTGAATGGTCATTATATGACTTGTCTGTATCTTGTGAAAGATATATTGAATTTACTTTTTGAATCTTCAGTGGGCTTTTGGATGGAAACTTACTTTAGATTCAAATGAATTTCCTGGGATTCACTGCAGATGGACTAATCCTCTAGTCCTAATTTAAATCTTATCAACTATCAGGAGTTTAATCAGATCTCATTCTCCTAGAATCAGTTAGTTTATTTTTTAATTTATTTAATTTTATTTTTTTTGGTGCAGTCCACCTGGGTATCCATCCTTTATATAGAATGGGTTTTAAAAAATATTAGTGAATGCGTAATTCACTCTCGAATTAGCTCATGCTATATTTCTGTGCAGTTTACTGTTCCTAAAATTTGTAAGCCATAAAAATGTGCTACTGCTCAGATATCAGTTATTAATTAATTTTTAAAGTATATACTGTCAACTCTAGTGGCTTAAGTGTTCTTAGAGTTTTAAAGAACTTCCTGATAAAGCAGGATCGTGAGATATTATTATATTGGTTGTCAGTTGAAACTAGTGGGTTAAAAAGAATTCTACTGAATATTTTGACAAATGCTCAAAGGTTTTTCCCCCCTATATTGGGTTATGACATATGACCCTAAATTGGATTACTTTAACCTCTTCCCCATAAGAAAACCTTTTCTGTTTAAAGAAATGTAGAATTTATTCCTTGTAAGGAGAAAATCTAGAGTTCTATTTATAAGCAGATAGTATTCAAGTAAAAAAAAAAAAACACCTCATGTTGACAATTCAGATAACTAGCTAGCAAAATCACCTTGCATTAGAAAATACGTTGAGGGCTTCCCTGGTGGCGCAGTGGTTGAGGGCCCGCCTGCCGATGCAGGGGACATGGGCTCGTGCCCCGGTCCGGGAAGATCCCACATGCCGTGGAGCGGCTGGGCCGGTGAGCCATGGCGGCTGGGCCGGTGAACCATGGCCACTGAGCCTGTGCATCCGGAGCCCGTGCTCCGCAATGGGAGAGGCCACAACAGTGAGAGGCCCGCATACAAAAAAAAAAAAAAAAAAGAAAATACGTTGAAATGATGTGTGTGGAATCTAAAAAATAAATATACCTTAAGTGCGGTGAAACTCACCTTAGTTTTAGGCTTGATCTTGGGAGTCCGAGTCACTACAGTGTCATTGACTTCAGCACAAAAGGACTATGTATATTCCCACTGTAATCAAGCTAGTATTATTAACACAGGTCCCTTTGAATTTCTGTATCTGTGGGTTTCAGTGTAGGCAGAAGACTTGCTACAGAATAACAGGATAAGTAGTAGCTCTTAGAGAAATAAATTTCCTTTCCTGGACTTGCTTCCTCTTCATATATGCTTAATCAGTGAAACAATTTACTTTTGAATACATGAAGTCACAGCATTTAACATTCCAAATAGGAATTATTTAAATACAGCAAAAATCTCTCTATATTAAGATGCTTGAAGAATCAAGCATTCAGGTTTATGTAACCACATAACCTTTACATGGACAACCAATTCTCAAAATATTAAAATTATATTTAATATCAAAACTTCTTTGAATATAAGTAGTGTTTTTTATGACTTAAGCATGGCATTTTAGACATTTAAAATGAATTTGGGGTTACCAGATAAGCAGCACTTAACCTGTATTGGTGAAGCATGGAATGAAAGTTTGTGAATGAGAATTTCTGAATTCTAATATGCCAGATAAATCAGTTTTCAACTATAGTTACTAGTTTTTATAATGGCTTTATTGAGTTGTAATTCATATACCATAAATTGTTTTCAGTATATCCACAGAGTTAGTCAATCATAACCACAGTCAGTTTTAGATATTTTCATCAGCCCTAAAAGGAACCCTGTACCAAGTCATTCCCTATACCTCTCTCACCCCAGCCCTAGGCAACAGCTAATTTATTTCTTCCTGTTCTGCACATTTTGTATAAACAGAATCATACAGTATATGGTCTTTTGTGTCTGGCTTCTTTCACTTAACAAAGTGTTTACAGGGTTCATCCATGTTGTACTATGTGTCAATACTTTATTCCTTTTTATGGCCAAATAATATTCCATTATATGGATATACCATATTTATTTATCCATTCATCAGTTGATAGACATTTAGGATTCTTTCCCCTTCTTGGCTATTATGAATATTCATATATACGTTTTTGTAGGGACATAGGTTTTTGTATCTTTTGGATATATATCTAGAAGTGTATAGTTAGTAATTGAAAACCTTAATTTTACATTGTTAAAAGTAAATAATGTTCTGTATAAATGAACTAACATAAGGCAACATCTTTGAGTGGTGGAAATGTGTATTTTTAATCCTGGCTCTAGTATTTAAACCTTTTGTACCTCTGATTCCTTATATGGCAAGTAAGAGTTGAATTGGAAGAGCCATTTAAACTCTTAAGCTCTTTCTGTGTGTGTGTGTGTGTGTGTGTGTGTGTGTTTTCTCATTCACCAAACATCTGTTAAGTATCTACTCTGACAGATTCGTGCAAGGATTTGGGGATAGTGAGTCTTCGGGGGAGCTTAGAGGCTAGTAGGCAGGTGGGGAGAGGGACAGAAAAAGCAGAGCTCATAGTCAACAGTTAGAAGCCAGTGTCGTGCATGCCCAGAGGAGGGTGGAAATCACTGAACGCTGCTGGACCACTGAGGGGTGGTAACTCACCCACTGTGGGTGTGGGTGCAAGGAGGTCTGGGGAAATCTCTTCATGGAAATGATGCTTAAGCAACCGTCAGGAAGTCAGCCAAGTGGATGAATGGGTAAATGGCATTTTATAGCAGAAGCTACTTGATGATTATTTCACGCTTAAAATTTTGGGTGAATGAATTGTTGAAGTTGACGAAGCAAGAAAAAACAGCAACACTTTTTTTTTTTTAATTTTTTTTTTTACTATTCATTGCCAGACTTCATAGTTATTTTTCTCATTGCAAAAGAATGTAAAACAAGCTGATTAAGCTTAAAATAACTCTTAACTCTCACTTGAACTCTTACTTGAACTATTTTAGTCACCTTCAAAACTGTTGGCGATCATCATGGGAAAATTCAGTTTTCTTTTTCTTAAGAAGAAATTAAGCTTTGTTGAATAATCATTTAATTTTTTAGTAGTTACATATTTCCTCACAAGGAAATGTAGGAATGGCCTTGGCTGAGGGTCTCTAGTTGTGAAAGCCTCAGAATGGAGTTATTTGGGCTAGGAATGTAGATCTCTGTATAAGTATGGCCAGCTTCAACCTGGGAATGGGTGAAATGGTAATTGTGAGGCCTGAGTCTTGACTGCAGCTCCCTTCAGAGACTGCAGTGCAGTGGCTGAGCACCACCTATGTGGAGGGTAGTTTACTTCCATGAGAACTGACAGGTAAAGTCTTTTTTTTTGAGGGGGGGGTTACTTTTGAGGCTCTTGGACTCACCCACTTCTCCCTCCCTTCTTTTCTTTTTTCCTCCTTTCCTTCCCTCCCTTCCTCCTTCCCTCTTTCCTTCTTTCCTTCCCTCCTTCCTTCCTCTCTCTCTCTCTCTCTCTCTCTCTCTCTCTCTCTCTTTTATTGAGGTATAATATAGTAAAAGTTTAAGGTGCACAACATGTTGATTTGATACGTTTATATATTACAATATGATTACCACTGTGGTGTTAGCTAACACCTTCATCGTGTTGCATAATTACCATTTCTTTCTTGTTGTGAGAACTTTTAAGATCTTGTCTCTTAGCAACTCTGAGGAATATAATACAGCATTGTTAACTATAGTCACAATGCTGTGCAGTAGATCTCCAGATGTATTCCAGTTATTCATCTTCTCACTGGAAGTTTGTACCTTTTGACCAATATATCCGTAATCTCTCACCTCTCTGCCCCTAGTAACCACCATCTACTCTCTTTTTTCTGTAAGTTTGACTTTCGTAGATTCCACTTAAAAGTGATAGCATACATTACTTGTCTTTCTCTGTCTGACTTACCTCACTTAGCATAATGTCCTCAAGGTCTATTCATGTCACAAATGGCAACATTTCCTTCTTTCTCATGGCTGTATCATATTCTAGTGTGTATGTTTGTGTGTGTGTGTGTACACAAACACACACACACACACACGTATATATATATATATCTTCTTTATCCATTCATCCATTGATGGACACTTAGGTGGTTTCCACATGTTGGTTATTGTGAATAATGCTGCAAAAAACATGGCAGTGTGTATATCTCTTTGATATCCTGTTTTCAACTCCTTTGGGTATATATCCAAACGTGGAATTACTAGATCATATGGTAGTTCTAGTTTTAATTTTTTGAGGAACCTCCATAATGTTTCCCATAGTAGCTGCATCAATTTACATTCCCACCTACAGTGCACGAGGCTTCCCTTTTCTCTACATCCTCACCAACACTTGTTATCTCTTGTCTTTTTGGTGAAAGCCATCCTAACAGGTATGAAGTGATGTCTCATTGTAGTTTTGATTTGCATTTCCCTGATGATTAGTGATATTGAGCATCTTTTCATGTACCCATTGTCCATTTGTATGACTTCTTTGGAGAAATGTCTATTCAGTTCCTCTGCCCATTTTTAAATTGGGTTGTTTGGTTTTTTGTTATTGAGTTGTACGAGTTCTTTGTATATTTTGGATGTTAACACTTATTAGATAGATGGTTTGCAAGTGTTTTCTCCCGTTCCATGGAATGCCTTTTCATTCTGTTGATTGTTTCTTTTGCTGTGCAGAAGCTTTTTAGTTTGATGTAGTCCCACTTGTTGATTTTTGCTTTTGTTGAGAGAATTCACAGTTTTCTATTCGTTTTGTAGCCAGCAGGTGAAGGGTATGTAACTTCGGAATCCTCTCTGTGTGGTAATCTGTAGTAATCGTGGTGGTGTTCCCATAGGTGTGTTTGTAAATGATTGTGGGTCACTGGAGAAACAAACTAAACAACAACCAGAAAAGGTGTGCTGAGAGTTGTTCTAACTTGTAGAATCAAAAATCTATTGAAGTATTAAAAAAACTCTTTAGTGCTATTAAAACGAAAAATACAATTAACTTTGTTCATAAATTGAAATTTCCAGGATTTTTTAATCAAGATATAAAAATTCTTTCTTCCCCTCCCAAATTCTTCCCTGTCTTTTATAACCATCATTTCCTTTAAAACCTGATTTAAAGCTTCCTTTAAAGAAAGCCTTCCATCATTAAAAACTCCCCTTATCTTATTTTCTTGAATACTGATATGTAATTTATTACCTAGTTTGTATTCTCCTAATGGATTGATTTAAAATAAAATTACGGAGATATTTCTGCCCAGGCCATGATGACCGAGGCACACACAAAAGGTGACTGCAGGACATGAATGATAACACTTAATTTTAATTCATGAATGCAGTTATCTGTTTTTTCATACATCTTTGGTTTTGTACTATACATATTATTTCAGGGTCTTGTTATTTTAATTAGGCAGTTTGTCTCTTCTGAGTTTTGGTTCCAGATCTATAAGTGGGAAAGATTCATATTGACCTCAGCTTTCATGATTTATTACGCTGACGCAAATGAAACATAGAACAGAGAGAAGGGAAACAACCTTTCTTAGATGAAGCAATGCATTCTTAACTTATGCTGTTAAGACTTTTTTTTCTACTACAAATGTGGCAGGCTGCTCATTCTCTGGCGGTGACCTCTACCTTGGCCCTGACTCAGCTGGTATGGTGGCTCTTTGTGCAAATATTTTCTCAACCTTCAACTTGTCACAAGAAGCTAAGCATTATCTTATGAATAATAGATTTATGATTTTTCTAGCATTAGCAGAGTGGCTAGGATACTAACTTGTTCCAGCTGTGTTTCCTGGATTTGGTTTTTCTTCTCAGGAACTGGGCTTTCTGAGTAAGAAGAAAATGAATGGTCAGTTAAATAGATTTGTAATGGGTTTGTACTGGCTTGGCCCTGAGGAAGATTAATCTGAAGACAGGTTGAGAGCACATAGAATACTTTAGGCTTTTGATGATCTAAATGTAAACTTTTGCCAAGTCATGGAGACAGGTAGCTACCACATTAGTAAGAGACTGAATCTTAGAGAGACAGAGGCACTTGCCCAAACGTTGTCCCATGCTGGATTTAATATACACTTTCTGACTCTAAATTCCATGCACTTTTCATTCCACTGTAGTATACAAAGACCAATGAAATGAATAGATTTTTATTGGTGAGAAAATAACCATTTTCTGGACTGAATCATTAGAAAAGAACCCACAGAAGTAGAAATGACTTACTAGATTTCTTGAAAGTTCCAGTTCTTTAAAATAATGCTGAGATTTTACTTCCTTCACTTTTTCGCTTTATGAGATTTTTGTCCCTTTTCTTAAATGCTGTGAAAACAAGGGCCCTCCACAAAATGTAAAGTAAAAAATACATCCACGGCATCATAAAAATAATACATGTCTTTGTGTATTTTAGTTATTATTGTTCAGTAAGGTATTTTCTACCTTAGATTATAAATTCCTACAGTTAAAAGGACCAAAATGTTTATTTAATCAATTGATGCTGAGTCTTATACTCAGAAAGAAAGAAAAGATTTTGGATTGGTAGGGTGGAAGGAGAAGATCTTTCTAGATAAGAAGAGTATAAATAAAATCAAGTTCTGGGGACAACTGGAGTTAGTAGATATAGTATAGTTGATGGGGCCTTGTATGCTAGCGCTGGGTTTTGGACATCATTGAAGGGGTAATAAAGACCAGTACTGGCTATTGTTGAGTAAGAGAGGGAGTTTTAAAAAGTGCTTTGGTAGCATTGTTGTTTAAGAGATATGGAGCAAATGGAAGGCTAGATGATGTCTGAAAGCAGTCGTAATAATGTGATGTGTAAAGAGCCAAGAAGGGAGTTTGGGACTTAAGCTTTCCCCTGAGGGACTGATACATAGATAAGAGAGGAGTAGACATTATAGATTTGGGGGAGTGAGTTGTCTGTGGTAGAGTGTGTCAGACTGAGTACAGTCAAACTGAAGTAGGAATTTGAATGAGGATTTGTGAATGGACTAGAGGGTTCACGGGGGACAAGAGAGATAGCTTGGGATCAGATTGTAGAGAGTCTCAACAATTAGCAAGATGAGTTTTTAAAATGATGGTATGTAAGTCAAGACAAGTTACAGAGCAGGAAAACAAAAATGGCGTTTTTAGAAATTTTAATTTGAGGAATTGTTGACATCGTTTAGGAAGTTGATTGTGGTTTTAGGGTCTTGGACTCTGGTAGCAATAGGATTTGTGGGGGAAGGATGTGATATTAGATGAATTGAGTGAGTAAAGGATGAATCTAAGGTAGAAGTCCTTAAGCTTGTATGTGCATTAGAATCACCTGAAGAGCTGGTAAAGCGATTCCCAGATAACACCCTTTGAGGCTCTGATTTTGAAAGGATGGGAAAAGGACAGAAATCTACATTTTTAAAAGGTACTCTAGGTAATTCTAATATAAGCAGTAAACAAAAGTTTCCAGCCAAACATACTGGGATAATCACAGATGAAGAAATGGAAATCAGGGGAGTAAATCTGTGAGGCAAATGGTAAGTTTGGTTTTGGACAAGCTGAGCGTGATCTTTATTTGCTACGGTGAGTTTGATGGCAGGACATCCAAGTGGAAAGAGCTGTCCAGTCAAAATAGGTCTTTGCATTGGATGGAGCGCATCTGTCTGGCTGTGAGAGTGGATAATGTTATCAGGAAGAAGGGTGTTGGACAAAGAGCAGAGTTTGACCTTTTTCTGATTAATTTACCTCAGAAACACCAGGCACTGCTGGATCTCTTAAGTCATCTCAACACGGCTTTCTTATTTTCCTTCTAAAAGAACACTGACATTTCTTGTTTTATTTTCTCAACTCTTGGGAAATGTACATAAATGTCTTTGGCGGAGTCAAGCTGGTCTTGACATAGCTTTTCAGCCACTGTAGACAGCTGTTTGAGCTATTCAGTTGAGGCACGTTGAAATAATTCATAAGCAAATAAAGCACTGTTAATAATTATAGCACTAATCTGTGACGATATGTCAATGACTTACCTCTTCCAATGTAGGCACTGGCATCATTATTATGTTAATAGTATCTGAGATAACCCCATTTATAAGTGATTCTTAATTCATATTTTTCAGGATTCCCAGAAAGCTCTGCAGATAATTTTAGCTAGTATTCTGAAGTTCTCAAAAATTAATTCTAATTTCTCTTAATTTGGAAAACAAATACTGTGTTGCACTGTTTAGAAGAGTCTGGGTATATATAAATTGCTCTGGTCTCTAAATCAAATAAATAGTGGCATTCTACTTCAGCTCCCAGATTGATGTGACTCATTGTGATAAAGGAAGTTTAGTCCATAAAGGAAGAAAAGTAGCCTGGTAGCTTGAAGCCCTTCTTTTGGCTCTGCTGTATATTTTATAAAATGTTAAGCAGGCTTATTCACCTCTGGACAAGCTGGAGGTCTTTCTAACTGCACCACCTGAGTGGAAGAGACCTAATATAAAGTGACTTATTCTTAAACATATTCAGAAATGCCATGGGCCAAATTGAATCCCATGAAACCTAACCTGTATACAGATAGTTTCCAGCATAGCCAGTTGTGTTTCTAAAGTTTATGTGTAAGGCAGCTGTTTGGAACTCAGAACACATTTTTTTCCCTCGTACTGAAACAGTATAAAAAATATTGGCTATGTTCCCAGGCCAGCTCACAAATCTTTTTTTAACCCAAAATGTACCCTAAATTTTAACTGTACAGTTTCACTTCAGTAAGGGTGATATTTTTGTTTCTGTGGGAAAATATATCCCAAATCAGTTTGAAAGAAATGGGTTATCTTTGCTTAGCTGGGATAAGGGTCTTCTCAGAAGGTGTCACTGTCAAGCTGGGAACCAGTAATTTATTAACTTGTACACTTGTAAATATCTATCTTCTCCCCATTATAACGGAACATTTCTAGGTTATTCACTCCCCGGGTAATTCCTGTTTCAGAAAGATGGCCTCCATTTCTCACTCTTTTCTTTCTTTACTTTCTCTCCTTTCTCCTCTTCCCTCCCCAAATGTGGGCCATTATTAAGTGCATGTTTATAAATCAGGGGTTGCCTGTAACAACAGATTTGGCTATAAAATGTCTAGTGCTCCTGTACTTCATAACCAGCATTAATTAATAAGGTTAATCACTTTCTGTCTTAAGTGAGACCGGTGAGGGCTTAGGGTGTAAAGCTTATTTGGGAAATTATATGTTATCTGGCAAGGATGGTGATGATTGGTGTTGTGCAGGGCAAAATACTGAAATACTAAATTATCAACAACATAAAATTATATGAAATATTATTATAGCACTGCCTATTATGTTGTATCTTAATGCTTTGAACTTTGGTGAGCCGTGCATAGTAAATTATCTCTATTATAATTAACATGTTCTTAATCCATATTTCTTTTTTTTTTTTTTTTTTTTTTTTTT
>NW_006776799.1:1225018-1248015 GCF_000442215.2 Lipotes vexillifer
TGTTTTTTGTTTTTTGCGGTACGCGGGCCTCTCACTGCTGTGGCCTCTCCCGTTGCGGAGCACAGGCTCCGGACGCGCAGGCTCAGCGGCCATGGCTCACGGGCCCAGCCGCTCCGCGGCATGTGGGATCTTCCCGGACTGGTGCACGAACGCGTGTCCCCTGCATCGGCAGTCGGACTCGCAACCACTGCGCCACCAAGGAAGCCCCCATATTTCATTTTGACTGGTCATTGTTGGTGAACATATATTCATTAAGTGAAAGAGTGCTGTGAAAGAATGATTAAGGCTGTTTTAAGTTCAGCCATAAGGTATGTTTTACCTTAATGAGATTTACTGTTGTTTTGAGTGGAATTGAGGATCTGGAACCTCTCATTCATTCATTTAATTATTCATTCCACATATATTTATTGAATGTCTGTTATGTGTCAGGCTCTAGTCTAAGTATTGGGGATGCTACAATGGCCAAAACAGACATGGTCCCTTCCCATTTGTAGCTTATATTCTTGTTGGGAGTACAGAGAATAACAATAACTGCGTAAGTAAGCATATAGCGTGTCTGGATATACTGTGAAGGTAGATCCCACTTGGCTAACAGATTGGCTATAGTGTATGAGAGTCAAGGATATCAGTGGAGATTTTGGCGTAAGTAGTTAGAAGCATGTAACTGCCTTTTCTTAGTATGAGGAAGACTGCAGGAGATGGGGGCTTGGAGTCACTGGGGTGGGTCAAGAATATGGTTTTATGTATTAAATTTGAGGTACCTGTTAGGCATTTAAACTGAGATATTTAATAGGCAATTCAGGGAAGAAATCTGGGTTGAAGATAGGAATTTGTCAATTGTTACTAGACAGTGGATATATAAAAAGGAGAGGTCCAAAGTATTAGCCCTGGAGCACTCCAAAATTGAGGGGTTGGGGAGATAACAAACAGGCAAAGGAGACAAAGAAGAGCAGTGAACTTCTGGAAGAACCAAGACGTTTGGTGCCAAGTTAAAAAGTGTTTCGGGACTTCCCCGGTGGTCCAGCGGTTAAGACTTTGCCTTCCAAGGCAGGGGGTGCAGGTTTGATCCCTGGTCAGGGAGCTAAGATCCACATGCCTTGCGGCCAAAAAACCAAAACATAAAACAGAAGCAATATTGTAACAAATTCAATAAAGACTTTAAAAATAGTCCACATCAAAAAAAAAAATTAAAAAAAATACATATACATATATCCCCATATCTCCTCCCTCTTGCATCTCCCTCCCACAGTCACTATCCGACCCCTCTAGGTGGTCACAAAGAGGGTGGGAGGGAGACGCAAGAGGGAGGGGATACGGGGATGTATGTATATGTATAGCTGATTCACTTTGTTATAAAGCAGAAACTAACACACCATTGTAAAGCAATTATACTCCAATAAAGATGTTAAAAAAAATAAAGTGTTTCAAGAAAAAGGGAGTGATAATTCTGTTAAATGTTGCTTGTAGTTCAGCTAATAGGAGAATTGACCATTGACTGAACAACATTGAGGACATTGCTGACTTCTGACCAGTCATTTTCTTGGGAGGTGGAAACAAAAGCCTCAATTTCAGGAGAGAATTTGAAGGAGAGAAATGAAAGCCAGGTATACAGTCAGTTGACAAGCAGGGAGTTCCAGAGGGCGCAGTGGCAGCGTTTCAGAAGCTGAGGAAGGATGGGAGGTAAGACCAAATCTGGATATAGAGAGTGTTATGGGGACTAGAGAGCAGGCGTTGAAGGGTATTTGGGCTCCTTGGGCATCTTGTGGTGACTGACAGGAAGTGGGCTAAAGGACGTGATGTGTTTAACCCTAATAGTCTTCAAAGTGGATTGTGATGCAAAGCCAGTGAAAGTGGAGGGATAGGAAAGGGTGGGTGTCTGGCCAAGGTCACCTAGAGCTCTAGGTTGCAGCCTTGATTTTTGGCCAATTAAATAGTTTCTTACAGAATGTTTTCCCAAGGAATAATCTAGGAAAGTAAGTTGCTGCAGTTTACCTGAGATCGAATTGTACTAAGAAGCCAAACCATGGCTATCTAGTAAATATAGAGCTTATGTTTTTAATCGAGTTATTATTACAAAATAGACTAAATTTTTATGTGACATGTAAATGGCTATTGAAAGAATAAATGCTTGAAAAAAATGAGTAAATGTTACAGGTTCTCCTTTAAATAAATTTCTGAAGGCCTGATAAATAATTTTAGGTGTGAATAGTATTTTTCCTATACATTTACTTTTTTTCTCAGAGGTTGCCTAAAAATTCCACATTGCCATGTCATTCCTCACTGTTTTTTCTGTCTTGGTCTTTCTTTATGGGGTTGTACTCATTTTCATTCAGCAGATTTTTGTCTTGTGCTTTTCTCTGAAATAAACACCAGTCTTATTTAGAATGAAATCATGACCCAGTGTAAGTATTCTGAAACCTGTTTCAACTTTTCTGTGTTTCCAGAAATTTTTGCTATTAGAATTTGATTGTTGGAACAAACTCCTACGGTTTTGTAAGTCAGATCTGTCATGTATTTGTAATTCCTGATCAAATTTTTAGTTTTTCAGTCATAAATTGCATTAATTTCAGTTTAATAATGGCCAGGCGTATTCCACCTCTCCATCAGCGAGTCTTTGTAGGACGGTACAGCCATGAATCAGTGCTGTCTTATGTGAAATTGGTTGGAGATCTCTCAATGGGATGTGTGGTTTGTGTGTATTGCCCTTATATTTTTATGGAAGATAATAAGCACTAATGTTAAATGCTGTTTAGCAAATGGATGCAAAGTTTTGACAGTAATTTTAGGTTACTTCTAGCAAATGTGGACTTAAAAATTTTTTTTTAGAAAGCTGTTGTCAGTTGACTTGCAGATACTTGTAATCTGTTATTCTCAAAGTCACACCACAGAAGATCTCTGAATACTCATTGAACCATGTGTAGTTATTACCTCTCAATTTTCCGCAGAGGAGATATCAAATTCTGCGGCGACTTGGGTGGAAGAAGAAGGCTCATTCCTCAGTTTTTGTTTTGAATGGTAACTATGCAGCTATCTTCTATATCCTATGGCCAGTTATTAAACGTAGTGGAAGCCAGTTTTAGCTAGGTGTTATATAGACATAGCTCTCAGTTGTCTAATAAGAGGAGGAAAAGAGTTCTGTGTAACTCATACTGGTTGGCAATGTAAAAATCATTATCTTTTGGCTTTGGAATACCTTTTAGAATTTACCTCTGCAGATTGCAATACCAGATCTGAAAATTCATATCTGTGAAGAACCATTGGTGTAATTGTCTAGATCAGTGTTTTTCCAAGAAATTTAACTCATAACTCATAGTAAGAATTCATTCTACACTCCAACCCAGTGTACAGTTCTACACATTTATGTGCATATATTTGTATGTCCATGTATGTGTTAATAATTAGTTATAATATGTAATATGTGACATATATGTAAAAGTTTCATGAAATAATACTTACCTTTACATCATGTGGTACATTAGAATGTTTTTCTATTTTAATTAATTAAAAAATATTGTACATGAACTAAATTGATTTCATAACACATTACTGTCTCATGACTGGCTATTTGCATGATCTTGGCCTAGCTGATCTCCAGGGTGCCCTGTAACTATGGAATGTTTTACTCTGACTGTGTACATAAAAATAACTTTTTGTGTTTTTGGTTCTTTTTTTTTTTTTTTGGCCACGTGGAGTGGCATGTGGGATTTTAGTTCCCCAAACAGGAATCAAACCCACGCCCCCTGCATTGGAAGCATGGAAAAAAATGTAGTTTCAGTGAAACTATAAAAATAAGTGAAGATTTGGAAATTAAATCCTTTTAAGAAAACAGTATCTTAGATATTGAAAAAATTATACTCCTTTTGCATTAAGTATGACAGTAGGAGAAGAGGTAGTTTCTCCAGTAAAATCAGTCAAGACATGTTATATCCTTTGAGTTAGTAGGCCTACTTCTCATACTGTATATGACATAAATAATCCAAAAGGAGGGAAATGTTCTTTATAGCATTATTTATACTAGTGAACATATATATCCTTACTCATATATGTGTGTGTGTGTGTGTATCCTTATCTTAAAGTGTAAAATTTTAGGTATCTTCCTGGAATGCTGTAGTACCCAATCTTTTACTGAAAGGGATATATGGAATTATTATAGCAACAGGGGTCATGTAAAAATGTTTTACACAATTAAATTTGTACCACTTATGTATGAGCCATTTTTTTAATTCTCAAAAAATGCCCTTACCTTTTGACAACATGTTCAGGATAATTTTTTTTCCCTTCTGACTTACTTGGTAACTTACTTTTCTACCAATTGCTCCTTATCCGATTACATACATTTGCGTTGTTATTCAGATTTCTAGGTTTATTCTTGTAAAATATTGATTGTCATTTGAAGTGCAGCTCTCTTGTATTCTAAATGATTTAATGTCATAGCTCAAAAGTGAGAAAACACATGTTTCTGTGTATAAGTTTTGGTTTGTTGGATTTAAAAAATAGGTAACACAATGAATACTTGCTATTGGGTCAGAGGTTCATTACCCTGGACACTTGTGGGCAAAAAGCCTAGGAATTTGTCATCTGTGTTTCCAGATGGGAAACTCTTACCTTCTGATATTTGGTCTTCATTACAACTAAAATACTAGAAAATTTTGTTAGCAGCAGATGTTTGGAGTATGTAGACATAACCCAAATGCAACTCTGGAGGAAATAGCTCAGTTAAAACAAACAAAAAATCAAGTATATTAAAACACCTTTATAATTTAATGATAGAACCTTCATAGCTTCTCATATTCTACTATTTATTTTAGACATTTGTAATTTAACTATTTAAGAACAGACCTATCCAGTTTTTTTTTTTTTTTTTTGCGGTCCGCGGGCCTCTCGGTGTTGTGGCCTCTCCCGTTGCGGAGCACAGGCTCCGGACGCGCAGGCTCAAGGGCCATGGCTCACGGGCCCAGCCCCTCCGCAGCATGTGGGATCTTCCCGGACCGGGGCACGTATCCCCTGCATCGGCAGGCGGACTCTCAACCACTGCGCCACCAGGGAAGCCCAGACCTATCCAGTTTTAAAAAATTTGCTGGATAAAAGGCCAGCACAGCAGTTTTGTAAGTTTTTTTTTTCTTAATGTTTCCAAATGGTAATACTGTGTATTTAAGTAATTAGTGAATTGGAAAGATGAGCCAATTTCTAGCAGATCTGATTAGATTAGAAAGCCAGGCTAAATAATTTCTACTGAATATAAAAACAGGACTTGATTATTTGAATTATGTAGGTAATTATTTCTGTTACATTTTCTTAACCTCTGTTGAAAACAGTGGAAAAGTAAAATGAGAAACTTCTACTACAGTACTTTATGAAAAATAAGGGGGAGAGGGGAGAGGTGAACAAACAGAACACAGAGGATTTTTAGGGCAGTGAAAATACTCTGTATGATATTATATGGATATATGTGATTATAATTTGTCTTAATCCATAGAATGTACAGCAAGAGTAAACCCTAAGGTAAACTGTGGACTTTGAGTGGTCATTATGTGTCAATGTAGGTTCATCCTTGGTAAAACATGTACTGTTTTGGTGAAAGATGTTGATAATTGGGGAGTCTGTGCATGTGCGGGGGCAGGGAGTATATGGGAGATCTTTGTACCTTCCTCCCAATTTTGTTGTAAACTTGAAACTGCTCTTAGAAAAAAGTCTTTAAAAGTGAAAATAAGAAATTATGAATCAAAATATATGTTGAGAGGAGACCATTCTTTAGGTGTGAAGTAGAATACCTGTAACTCAAATCCATATACTTTTCCTTATCCTAACGTTTTGGAGTGATTGATCCCCTGCCTCTCCACCTCCATCCCCTTAGGTGGTGGTGGTGGTGTATTAACCTGTATTTCTTACATTGTATAACTCCTGCTTTCTCCAGATTTTTTCAGTGCTTAGCTGTTCAGTACTTTTAAGTTCGCATTACATCTTTTCGGTTATTTACTTCTTTATAAAACTAAGGGTTAAATATGGTGGTCCCTTTGACAAGGGGGAAAAAAAAACACAAGGAAAATGTAATTAGCCCCCAAACAATGGTTATCTCAATTTTAAGGAATCTTTCAGCCTAGAGGTTTTAAATTTTAGATTGCATCAGAATCACCTGGAAGGCTTGTTAGACAGGATTGCTGGCCCTTATCCCCACATTTTTTCATTTAGCAGGTCTGAATGTGACCTGAGAATGTGCATTTCTGATAAGTTTTCAGGTGATGCTGATGCTGCTCATATGGGTACCACACTGAAAAAACCCCCCACTCCTTTAGCATGTATACTCTGCAACTCATTCTTAAAGTTTCAAAAAAAAGGTAACATCATCACTCTCAGAGATATACAAGGAGTTTTATAAATACTGTACACATGATGAATCATTATTTAAATCATATTAACGAGGGAACCAGCTATGTGTTGTAACCAGTTCAAAGTAGAGTCAAAGAAATACAAATTTGTACAGTGTAGGAAATACTGAAATGAATTTATAAGTGGTCAGGAAATTGGCCTTTTCCATTTCAGGGACTCACTGAACCTCCACTGGATGCATTGTCTATAGACGAGAATTATTTGCATTGCTCTTGGTTATCTATGATAATCAGTTATTTACAGCTTACTTTGAGTGGTCAAAGATAAGACTAGGATCAGATAACAAGGAAGGGTGTGTACTACAAAGTCCATATTTTCCCACTGGAGCACACTGTCATCTTTTTTCTCATTCGCAGTTTCCTTACAGTTATTTACTGTAGAACTTGCTCTGAAAGGTAGTTTTCTCCTTTTTAGCAAAGCATCCAGGTGATTCTGATGTACTCTGAAGTTTGAGAAGCAATTTTTAAAGTTAACAGGGGTAAGAATTTATTGCATCTATAACACGTTTTTATTAAATCACGTGTTTTCTGCCATCATACAAATTATTGTGTATGTAGCCAATTTATTATTTGAAAAACCTAGGTCAGGTTGTTCCCAATAGTTGAAAAATTTAACCTATTGACTGTAGAGGAATTTAATATGCATTTAGGTAATAAAATAGTTGTGAAGTTTTTGAACATAATTAGAAAAAGGCTCTGGTTTGATCCATTTAAAAATGTGCTTCATAAAGCATCAGATTAATCAAAATATTAAAAATTTTAATTGAAGATCTTTTATTAGGGTGTATCTTAATCTTTGTACACATGATAAAATGTTTCTCGTAGTGTTTTTTTTTTTTTTTTTTGGCCTCATTGGGTCTTTGTCGCTGCATGTGAGCTTTCTCTCTAGTCGCGGTGAGCAGGGGCTACTCTTCAGTGTGCGAGCTTCTCATTGCCGTGGCTTCTCGTTGCAGAGCACGGGCTCTAGGTGCGTGGACTTCAGTATTTGCAGCACGCGGGCTCAATAGTTGTGGCACGGGGTCCCTAGAGTGCATGGGCTTCAGTAGTTACAGCATGTGGGCTCAGTAGTTGCGACGTGCGGGCTCAGTAGTTGTGGCTTGGAGGCTCTAGAGCTCAGGTTCAGTAGTTGTAGTGCACAGGCTTAGTTGCTCCGCGGCATGTGGGATCTTCCTGGACCAGGGATCGAGCCTGTGTCCCCTGCATTGGCAGACGGATTCTTAACCACTGCGGCACCAGGGAAGTCCTCTCATAGTTTTTAAAAGGACCCAGTATATTAAGAGGCCAACCACTATAATGTAAAGAGCACTAATTTTAGGAGGTCAGGCATGGTTCATTTCCCTTTTGTAGCTAGTAAGTTATAGAATTTGTAATTCACAGTGGTGGTGGGAACATAAAGATAACTGCAGCAAGGCTCTTGTGATGACAGGCGCTTGCATTTGGACCACTGTTTTCTCATACAAAATTGGGATGATAGAGCCAAATGAGAGTCATGGTCTTCTTAAGCACCAACAGCGTATAATACTTCGGCTGTTGCACAGTGGAAATCTTTAAGTGTGTGCTAAATTGCTGTTGTTCACCATTTCTCTTTCTCGTTTCCCCCTTTGCTTTTCAAAGCCTGATTGGTTATGGTTTCTTCATTTAAAATAGCTTTATTGAGATACAGTCAACCTCCAATAAACTGCACATATTTAAAGTATACTGTTTGGTAAGTTTGGACATAGTGTACACACTTATGAGATTATCACAGCAATGAAGATAATGAACATGTCATCATATACAAAAGTTTCTTTGTGTCCCTCTGTAATCCCCCCTTCCACTCCAGACAACTACTGAGATACTTTCTCAGTCATTATTACCTAGTTTGCATCTTCTAGAATTTTATATACATAGAATAATCCAGTATGTACTTTTTTTTTGGTCTGGCTTTTTGTTCAGTATAATTATTCATGCTGTGCACATATCAATTCTTCATTTCTCTTTATTGCTGAGTAGGATTCTATTTTATGTTGTACCACAATTTGTTTATCCATTTACCTGATGATGGACATAGGGATTGTTTACATTTTAGATATTACAAATAGGGTTGCTGTGAAATGTATGTATACAAGTTTTTGTATAAACATACACTTTTCTTTTGGGTAAACATGTAGGGGTGGGTTGATGAGATCACATGGTAGGTGTACATTTAACTTTTTAAGAAACTGCCAAACTGTTTTCCAAAATGGTTGTACCACTTTACACTCCCACTAACAGTGTGTGAGAGTGCTAGTTCCTTTGCTTCCGCACCGACACTTGATGTGCTCAGTCTTTAATTTTAGTCATTCTAATAGGTGTGTAGGAGAATGTTACTGTGGTTTCAATTTGAATTTCCCTAATGATAGTGATATCATTACTAGTGATATCAAGCATCTTTTATTGTGATATTTTTTTGCCATCCATATATCTTAGTTTGTGAATTTCTCATGAAATATTTTCCCAGTTTTTAAAATTAAGTTGTTTATTTTCTTATTGTTGAGTTTTAAAAGTTTGTTATATATTCTAGATACAAGGCCTTTGTCAGATACATGCATTTGCAAATACTTTCTCCCAGTGTTTGGCTTGTCCCTTTATTCTCTTAACAATGTCTTTTGGATAGAAGAATCTTTTAACTTTGAAGTCCAGTTTTGTAGTTTTTTCTTTTATGAATCGTCTTTTGGTATCATATCTAAGAAGTCTTTGGTTAATCCAAGGCCACAAAAATATTCTCCTATGTTTCCTTCTAGATTTTCATAGTTTTCGATTTTACTTTTTAGTGTATGATAACATTTTGAGTTAATTTTATATATGCTGTGAGATACGGATCAGTATTCTTTATTTTTTTCATATGGATATCTAGAGGTTCCTGTACCTTTTGTTGAAAAGACTGTCTTTTTCTACTGAATTTCCTTTGCTAAAAATCAGTTGTCCATATACGTGTGGGTCTATTTCTGGACAGTGCCAATACCACATTGTGTTGATCACTGTAGCTTTATAATAAGTCTTAAAATCAGAATGAGTTAGGCTTCCAATTATGTTCTTCTTTTCCAAAGTTGTTTGGGTCTTCTCGGTACTTTGTATTTCCATATGAATCTTAGAATTAGCTTGTCAATTTCTACAAAAGAACCTGCTGGTATTTTGATTTGAAGCTATATATCAGTTTAGGGAGTACTGACATCACAACAATATTGAATTTTCATGAACAAGATGTAGCTCTCCATTTATATAGGTCTTTTTTAATTGCTCTGAGAAGTTTTGTAGTTTTCAGTGTACATTCTTGCACATATTTTTTGCCAGATTTATCCCTAAATATTTCATATTTCTACTTAACTTTTTGACCATTCGGTACAGTTAAAGTGATGGTTTCATGTCCTTATCTACCATTTCTAAAATTTGTGTCAGTTCTAGGTTAGCTTCAATTGATTGATTTTTCTCCATGTCATGGTTCAAGTTTTCCTGCTTCTTTGAATTTCTTAGAATCTTTGATTGGATGCCAGACATTATTGGGTACTAAACATTTTTGTATTCCTACTAATATTTTTGAGCTATTTTCCTAAGTTGCAGTTAAGTTACTTGGAAACAATTTGATTCTTTTGGATCTTGCTTTTAAATATTTGTTAGGCAGGGCAAGAGCAGCATTTAGTCCATGGCTCATTGTTCTTCACTAGTGAGGCAAGGCCCTTCTGAGTACCCTATGCAATGCCCCATAAATTATGGTGTTTTCCAGTCTGGCTGGAACAACTGGGTATATATTTGGGAAACAAATGTACCTTGAACTCTAGTTCATGATATATATAAACATTAATTTGTGATAGATCATAGGAGCTCATAGGAGAATATTTTCATGGCCTGAAGGTAGGAAATGATTTATTATACAGGACATAGAAAGTACTAAACCTAAAAGAAAAATTGATAAATTGGACATGATAAAAACTGTAATCTTCTCATCAAAAGACACTGTTAAAAAATGAGTAGGAATACTAGGACAAAGTATTTGCCCTACAATATCTGATAAAAGACTCCTATGTAGACTATTTAAAGTACAGCTGCTTTAAGATTTTCTCTTTATCACCGATTTCCAGTAATGTGATTTAAATACTATGGTGTGGTTTTCATTGTATATATCCTACCTGAGCTCCTACTATCTGTGAGTTTATTATTTTAAAAACATCTGGAAGATTATTGGCCATTATTTCCTCAAATGCTTTTTCTGACCTTTTTTCTTTCCTTCTTGATTCTAGTTGTGCATATATCAGACTGTTTAATATTGTCCCACTGGTTACTTAGGATCTATTCATTTTTGCGGTCCTTTAAAAATTTCTCCTACTTTTGTTAGTTTCCGTGTTTTTAAATTTACTGAGCTTTTCATTTTGGGTATTGTGTTTTTCATCTCCCTAAGTTCCATTTTTATGCCTTCCATTTTCCTTTTTTTAAAATAAATTTATCTATTTATTTATTTTTGGCTGCATTGGGTCTTTGTTGCTGTGTGCGGGCTTTCTCTAGTTGTGGCGAGCGGGGGCTACGCTTTGTTGTGGTGCACAGGCTTCTCATTTTGGTGGCTTGTCTTGTGGAGCACGGGCTCTAGGCGCACAGGCTTCAGTAGTTGTGGCTCACAGGCTCAGTAGTTGTGGCTCGTGGGCTCAGTAGTTGTGGCTTGTGGGCTCTAGAGTGCAGACTCAGTAGTTGTGGCACACAGGCTTAGTTGCTCTGCGGCATGTGGGATCTTCCTGGACCAGGGCTTGAACCCATGTCCCCTGCATTGGCAGGCAGATTCTTAACCACTGTGCCGCCAGGGAAGTCCCTCCATTTTCCTTTTTATCATATTTTGTTTTAAACACTTGAGCCTATTCGTATAAACTGTTTTAAAGTTCCCTCGTTTATTATTTTTTGCATCTTGGGGTCTGTTTTGTTCTCTCTTTTTTTCTGCACCCATTTATGGATCTCACTTTTATCTTTTTACCGTTAACACCTAGAATTTTTTGATTGGGTGTTGGATAGTATGACTATTATGCTGTTAAGTGTTTAGATTTTATTGTGTTCCTTTAAATTTTTTGAAATTTGTTTCAGGTGGTGGCTAAGTTACTGTGCTTTAGGTTGATTTTTTTTGAGAATTTTTTCAAAGCTTTGTTGGGGTGGGTCTAGTGACACCTTTATGTAGGCTGGTTTAGGCCTACTAAGATATGCCCCTTCTGCACTCAGTGTCTGGGATTGTCAGTTGTCCATCAGAACTCTTTCTCCCAGCCCAGTGAGACCACTGGGAATTATTTAGCTTACAGCTCCCAGATGGTTTGCCAAACCTCATGGAGTTTTCTCCATACATAAGCATAGTTTAATAGTCAGCCATAGACTCAAAGGACCTCTGTGCAGGTTTTGGAGCTTTTTCTCTGCCAACCTCCCAACTCTGATTTTCTGCTCCACAAACTCCAACCTCTTTTGTCTCCCCTAAATCTTACTTCTGTCTATTCAACTCAGTGAGACTTTCATGATCTCCTTTCAGGAGGTTCCCCTCCCTGCACTCTGTTGTGGAAAGTGCCTCTTGGAAGAAGAGTTTCACTGTCTGTTTTTCTTCATTCATGGGTCATAAGTCCTGGGTTGCCTATTGTCTGTCTCAGTGTCCAAAAAAATATCTTTTTTCCAATTTTCTAGTTGTTTATGGTGAGAGGGCATTATGGCAAGAGTAGAACACTTTCTGTTTTCAATACAAGTGTTTATTGCAATCATGATTTTAAATAAATGTGATCTGAGGTTATTTATTTTTGTTGTTTTCTGAGTAATTCTTTTCAGCAGCAGAACTCTCCCCCCTTTTTTTCCAAATGAAATTCTGCACAGGACTCCAATATAGAAACTAGTTAAAACTTCATCTGCTCTCATTTAAGTGAGGTTTGGAGCTGGCTAGGTTTCCACCTAACCCTGAAGCAGTCTGGTACTCCTGAAAATAAAATTTGAAGACCAGTGAACTATTTACCCTTCTCATTTTACGTATGAGGAAACTAACTTCTAGAAGGGTCAAATGTTTTGTCCGAAAGTAATGAGTCTTAAACTGTCTTGCTCATATGGACTTCCTGGCATTTGAAATAAGACCTCTTATATCCAAACTCAGCGTCTTATTCTGCTTAGGTCAGCTTGATTGGGGAGAAAAAAAAGAAAAAGAAAAAGAAAAAAGGTCCCTTTGATTTTGAGCTGTTTCAGCATGAGTTTCTTAGAGAACTCCATTTCCTATTAACCTTTGTGTAGTGCATTGAGCTCACATGGACTATATTGTAACTTATAGCTGTTTAAACAGTCTTAGAATAGTTTGTTTTAAAACCAGTCCAGCACTTTGGTTTATTCTGCTTTCTCAGTGTTTCTGTATGATAGATTTCTGCTTATCCATTTTATAAGAACTCTGTATGAAGATGGTTACATACCCTTATGTTATTCCTCGCTCCTCTTCTCTTATCGTGGCTATGTTATTTAATCTCCTGGAAACTACTTGGACTGTATTCTAAATAATGCTATAGTTTGAACTCTAAATAGTAGATGATTGATTGTGACCTTGAGTTGTTGGGGAGGTTTTCATATTGAAGGAAACAGAGTGTCAACAGCTTGCACTGTATTTCTTGGCAAAAACCTGCTTTGTGTGTAACTGGGGTTGTCTGCAATCAGAATCTAAGAGCTTACACTTCAGTTATTTCATCCTGAAAGCCATCCTGTGTTCACTCACTGCTTTATTAGTGTGGTCTATCGTGTAGAAATGGGACGATCACCATAGGTGGATGAGAGATGGACAGGCAGGATAGATGTGGCATTAGTTCACTCTTTTCAGTCTACCAGTTGTAGCTAGATTTCAATATTGAAGAATAACATTGCCACTATTTTTTAAAAATTTTCTTCTTCTTACTGAAAAAGGAACTCAAAAGAAAACACCAAATAATTTGGTTGTGCATTATGTCCATGTTGTATAGTTGTAGAGTTAAGATATCCTTTGAGACACATCCGTTGTAATTATTAGAGGCTCAATGAATGTTTGCTAATGAACAGATGAACTAAACCCAACAAATACCCTATCCCAAAAGAAAAATGTTGATGAGCTGTACTATTATTTGAGCTGTACTACTTTACAGAACAAGAAGAATTTGATTACTCTTTGGCAAAACCAGTCAAGTTACCTTATTTTTATGTTAAGGCTAGGCATGCCATGGTGATACAGCCTTTCCATGAGGAGTGCAGGAGAATTTCCTCTGACTCATCTCACTCTTTCTCAGCACCCATCATAGTGTTTTTCCCATGATAGGTGTTCCAGAAGTGTTTGTGAAATGAGACAAGAAGTTTGTTCTGTCACATTTCATTGCATTCATGGACAGGCCTAGCAGGTCTTGAAAAAGCTATTTTTTCATGACTGTAATAATCTCATGTGGATTTTTGCATATACACTTCACATACACATATTTTTACTCTCTACTTGTGATATCTCTTAGTAGCCATTCCTTTCTAACATTGATTAGAAATTTTTATTTTTAAAAAGTCTTAAATTTTTAATGTAGTATTTGATACTTTTTCTGTGTACTCTTCTTATAGCCTAAATAACTCGAATTTATTTGATTTTTTTTCCTTTACCCAGGTGAAAACTTATTGGAAATAAATATTTCCACCTATTGGAAATAAAACTTGTAGCTTTTGGACTGATTACTAACATTTATAAAAGAGCAATTTAGGAAGGGTTTTCATGCATGTTATCTTGTTTGCTGCCTCAACTTCACTGTAAGGTAGGTAGCCAGCTAAAGTAAGTGATGCAGATTAATTGACCATGTCAAAGTTACACAGTTAGTTCAGTTACAGAGTTAGAACTCTGAGGCCAGTTTCTTTTTGCTGATTCTAAACTGTCTCTGTATATTATGTTTTAAAAAGTGATACAATCTATTTGCTTTAATTAACTTTTATTAGAACTGACTTGCAATTTTGATTAAAGGAAATGACACTGTACTCAGTGGAGACAATATAATTTCAAAGGGTGATTTTGATATATATCTATATCATATATATATATTTATATGTTTAATCTTGTCATCATAATTCTCTTGTCTAGGGCCTTGTGTCTTAACATCCTCAGTTTGATAATTTGTTTCTGACATAAACAGATGGTGAGAAAACGATTCCCAGATCTGTTATTGTTGCTGTGGTAATTTGATGTTTTACAGTTAAGAATTTTGACTGATGGGAGGCTAGTCTGGAATTCACATGTCTCAGGGGGCCCATATTGTTTAGATCTGGAAGTGTACTTGCACTTGAATTCAGGAAGGCTGTTGTAAACAAGGACTTAGCCTGAATTATAATTAAAATTTGAATCGTTATGTACCTATTCCTTTGAACTATTAAAAGAAAAATATTTTTGAGATAGAAAATTTGAAGCTCTTCTTTTTTTTTAAAAAGAATTTATTTATTTATTTATTTTTGGCTGCATTGGGTCTTCGTGGCTGCGTGCGGGTTTTCTCTAGTTGCAGCGAGCAGGGGCTACTCTTCGTTGCCATGTGCGGGCTTCTCATTGTTGCGGAGCATGGGCTCTAGGTGCACAGGCTTCAGTAGTTGTGGTGCGCGGGCTCTAGAGTACAGGCTCAGTAGTTGTGGTGCACGGGCTTAGTTGCTCCACGGCATGTGGGATCTTCCCTGACCAGGGCTAGAACCCGTGTCCCCTGCATTGGCAGGCAGATTCTCAAAATGGTCTTTTCCTCTCTTATACTGAATAACCATTACAGTGATAGGCATTTATATAAAGGCAGAAAAGTGGAAAGTCAAAAGGTATTAAATCTTTCAGTGAATAAGAACCTTTGTGTCATATAATACAGTGAAAAGAAATGTACTGAGATTCTTAACAGATCTAATTGCCATGTGACTCCCACGAAGAATTCTTGTATGAAGAGAATAAAATGATGCCTTGAGGGATTTTTGCAACATTTTTAATCAGTTGAAACACAAATTTTATTTTGATTTGTTAGCCTTATTTATTTAGAATTAATTATCTTTCATTTCTGTATTCCTTATGTTTTTGATTAGTGTTTTTTGGTCATCAGTTCAAAAGGAGTTAATTTTTACTGCCTTCTGAAAGCTGAAGTCTACCTACATGAGAAGTTTTCTAAATGTATTAAAGACAGAGAAATTCATTAAAATCTGATATTATTCTCTTCCTTTCTAGAGGCACATTTGAAAAACAAACAAACAAATGAAACTTTAGTGTTCTTTCTAAGTGGCATTATTCAAGTATGTCTAAGAGTTAATCATTGACAAAATTATTTGAAGTGTTCTAGTATTCGTGTGAACCTCACAAGCCATGCTTTTTAGAAAAGAGAACTTTTAAAGTGGCTTCACCTATGGTAAATACTGATGTTGATCTATTACACAGGAAATAGCTAGCTCTTCAAAATACTTTGTGGAAGTGAAAATTGCTTTTCATACTGAAACCATTGGGGAATGGTTATGGGGAGGCTTCAAACTGTTCAAAAATATGTGTTTAAAAGTATATGAGTATGGTATTTTAAGTATATGAATATTATTACAAAAATTACAATACTACAGAATAAGATTTCTTTATACACTAAGTCTAATATGTTGATGTGAATAATATTCCACTTAAGAAGGTTTTCGAAGCAGAAGTCAAGGTTATGAGGCACCTGGGAGTCTATCCAAGTCCTGTAGCTTCCAGGAAACAAAGGAAGGGAAGAAGAGCTGAGAGGTAGCTGGGGTGGGTGTCTAGGTAAGGCAAGTTAAGATGGGAGTGAGCTTAGCCTTAGGGAACCTGCGGAAGGTGCTAGGTGGCTAAAAAGAAAGGAAAGTCTAGTTGGGGATGCCTGTTAGGAGAATGCAGGGATCTTCACTGAAAGAACACTCAGGTGAAGGCAAGGAGAATAGCTTAGACCTGAGAATGTATTTGTGGGCTTGAAACCCAGAGTTAAGAGAAAATATACAGGGTTGAAAGTTATTATGTGGCCTAGGATTGGAAGTAGAATGATCTAACAGGAAGGAAAAGTGAAAGAGGAAGTATCATCTCCTAGGAAAAAGAGAAGAGAAACAGAAAGAAATCAGGTATGTTTTCAACATGAGATTCGCTAACTGAATGGCATTACAGGTGTCTAACTTACCTGTATATAGTTTGTGCTCTTCTGATGTCCTTACAATGTAGTGAAAGAGTTTATCTGAATTTACTCTTTATTTACATTCCATCAGTGATAGCAGTAATAGCTATGTCTAGAAAAGAGAAGGCCAGCCTCATAATTCCTTGAATAGCCACACTGTAGTACTATCCAGTGGATATGTCTATGGGAACCTGATCATGAGGCTTTCTGATTGGAGAATTGCTGGTGTCATTGTAGCTTATAAAAAAGCCCCACCAGATACATGTAAAGGACACGTGTTTAAAAAAGTATGTAAGAATAAATCTGCAGAAAATTGCCTTTTAAAAATGTTGAGTTATTATTTCATTTTTCTCCTTAGGATTCATTAATAATTATATTAGTGAGGTGTTATTCTTAGTGACTAAAGATAACAATTGTTTTCTTCTGTTTTCAGTAGTCAGATTCAAGCCTGCTATGAAAAACTTATGAATAATTATTTTGTGTCTCAATTAATATGAAGAATCATGCATAAAATGTAGGTGCATGCCTGTCTCTAAAATGAACAAGGAAATACAATTTCCTCGTTCTGTTAGTTGTTACAAAACATGGTTACTGGGCTTCCCTGGTGGCGCAGTGGTTGAGAGTCCGCCTGCCGATGCAGGGGACACAGGTTCGTGTCCTGGTCCGGGAAGATCCCACATGCCGCGGAGCGGCTGGGCTCGTGAGCCATGTGTCCGGAACCTGTGCTCCGCAACGGGAGAGGCCACAACAGTGAGAGGCCCGCGTACTGAAAAAAAAAAAAAAAAAAACATGGTTACTCAGCTATTATCCTATACTTTGCGGAAAGAATTCTTCAGTGTTGATTCCAAGCAAAATCATTTAGAAATTAAAGTCTACCATGTGAATGTTAAACCATGACATATTTTTTTAGTTACTTTATTTTAAAATTAAAAAAAAATATATTTACTTATTTATTTATTTTGGCTGCACCGGGTCTTAGTTGAGGCACGTGGACTTCTTTTTAGTTGCGCCGTGCATGTGGGATCTAGTTCCCTGACCAGGGATCGAACTCAGGGAAAGCACGGAGTCTCACCCACTGGACCACCAGGGAAGTCCCTAAACTATGATACTTTTAAAGGGTATATTTCTTCAATCTTAAAACTTTCTGATTAGGAAACAAAAATATAACATTTGTTTCGTCCTTTGATACTCAAAACAAAAAGTTTCTTTTTTTTTTTCCCTTGATACTCAAAACAAAATGTTTCTCTCTTTTTTTTTTCCCCAGTGTCTTTTTTTTTTTTTTAACATCTTTATTGGAGTATAATTGCTTTACAGTGTGTTAGTTTCTGCTGTATGACAAAGTGAATCAGCTATAGGTATACATATATCCCCATATCCCCTCCCTCTTGTGTCTGCCTCCCACCTTCCCTATCCCACCCCTCTAGGTGGTCACAAAGTACCGAGCTGATCTCCCTGTGCTATGCGGCAGCTTCCCACTGGCTATCTCTTTTACATTTGGTAGTGTATATATGTCAGTGTCACTCTCTCACTTCATCCCAGCTTACCCTTGCCCCTCCCAGTGTCCTCAAGTCCATTCTCTATGTCTGTGTCTTTATTCCTGACCTGCCCCTAGGTTCATCAGAACCAATTTTTTTTTTTTTTTTTAGATTCTATATATATGTGTTAGCATATGGTATTTTTCTCTTTCTGACTTACTTCACCCTGTGTGATATAGCCACTATGGAGAACAGTATGGAGGGTCCTTAAAAAACTAAAAATAGAACTACCATATGACCCAGCAATCCCACTACTGGGCATATACCCTGAGAAAACAGTAATTCAAAAAGAGACATGTACAACAATGTTCATTGCAGCACTATTTACAATAGCCAGGACATGGAAGCAACCTAAGTGTCCATCGACAGATGAATGGGTAAAGATGTGGCACATAGGTACAATGGAATATTACTCAGCCATAAAGTTTCTCTTTTGATGAGAACCCTGGTTGTAATCTATGTATAAATTTTTACAGAAATAATTTAAAGTAGGGAGTCTTTGTCTGCTTATTTTTTTGACCTATAACATTGGTTTTCCACCCTGGCTGCTCTTTAGAATCACTTGGGGAGCTTTTTAAAATTACCAATGTGGTCTCACCCCGAGAGATTTTGATTTATTATTGGTTTAGTGTGGGGCTCAGCGGTGGTTGAGTTCATAGGTAATTCTTTTTTGTGTTTGTTTTTCTTCCAGTTTTATTGAGATATAATTGACATATAGCACTGTATAAGTTTAAGTGTACAACATAATGATTTGACTTATGTACATCATGAAATTATTATCACAATAAGTTTAGTCAACATCCATCATCTCATACAGATACAAAATTAAAGAAATAGAAAAAAAAAATGTTTCCCTTGTGATGAGAACTCTTAGAATTTACTCTCTTTCATATATAATGTACAGCAGTGTTAATTATATTTATATAATGTTGTACATTGCATCCCTAATTCTTATTTATCTTATAACTGGAAGTTTGTACCTTTTGACCACCTTCATCCAATTCCCTCTCCACCCCTGTCTCTGGTAACCACAAATCTGATCTCTTTTTCTGTGAGTTTGTTTGTTGGTTGGTTTTTGAAGTATAATTGACCTACAGCACTATGTTAGTTTCTGTTACACAGCATAGTGATTCTTTTTATATACATTTCAAAATGATCACCACAGCAAATCTAGTTATAATATGTCACCATACATATTACATAGTTATTGATTCAGTCATTTTGCAACTGGAAGTTTGTACCTTTTAATCTCCCTCACCTGTTTCTTTCCTACCCCCACCTTACTTCCCTCTGGCAACCACCTATTTGTTCTCTGTATCTATAACTTGCTTCTGTTTTGTTATGTTTGTTCATTTATTTTGTTTTTAGATTTCACATATAAGTGAAATCATATGGTATTGTCTTTCTCTGACTTATTTTACTTAGCATAATACCCTTGAGGTCCATCCATGTTGTCGCAAGTGGCAAAATTTCATTCTTTTTATAGCTGAGGAATATTCCATTGTGTGTGTGTCTGTGTGTGTGTGTGTGTGTGTGTGTGTGTGTGTGTAAACACATCTTCTTTATCCATCTATTGATGGGAGCTTAGGTTGCTTCCATATCTTGGCTATTGTTAAGTAATGCTGCAATAAATGTAGGGGTGCATATATATTTTCTAATTAGTGTTTTTGTTTTCTTTGTGAAATAGCCAGGAGTGGAATTGCTGGATCATATGGTAGTTCTATTTTTAATTTTTTTTAGGACTCTCCATACTTTTTTCCATAGGTAATTCTAACATGCAGTCAGAGTTGAGAACCACGGCCTTAGAAACATTCAGTTAGGGCTTCCCTGGTGGCGCGGTGGTTGAGAGTCCGCCTGCCGATGCAGGGGACAAGGGTTCGTGCCCTGGTCCGGGAAGATCCCACAAGCCATGGAGCGGCTGCGCCCGTGAGCCATGGCCGCTGAGCCTGCGTGTCCGGAGTCTGTGCTCCGCAACGGGAGAGGCCACAACAGTGAGAGGCCCGCGTACCGCAAAAAAAAAAAAAAAAAGAAACATTCAGTTAAACTTTCTTTTGTCTTCATATAAAGTCAGAAGGGGAAAGAGGAAGAAAAAGGTGACCTGTAGCATTAGCTACCCATCTGTGCTTATTTTAAGGGATCAAGGTAAGGGAGCAGCTGAAGGTCTGGATTTTGCATCCTGTGTAGCGGGGCACATGCGCTGTTATGCAGGACTGGAAGTAATGTTCTTGAATGTTGCAGTGTGGTGGCATTTCTTGCCAGGAGTGAAGGAATGATAGATTATTTTTGCTTCTCTGGTTTTGCTTGACTTTGAGTAAAAAGTTGACCATCTCCTGCTTTTTTAGCATTTTAGGAAAAAAATTACTGTGCCAAGAGTATCAGGCAATCTGTCAGAAAAATATATGAATGAAACAGATTTGTGTGTATCACTTCAAACCAATGAAGTTAAAAGCATTCCTTTTTGCTTTCTGGCTAAGCTTTGGCAGAGCAAGCACTGGTAATTTTGTACAGAAATTTATTTCAAAACAGGAAGAAAGTAAAAAAAAAAAAAAGCTATTAGAGTGAGAGAGAAGGGAGAGAGAGGACACACACTTGGGTTACATTGTGCTTCTTTTAAAAAATCTGAGAAGGGTTTAAAATCTTTGAGGAAAGCTCACTTTGTCGTTATCCCTTTTCTGTGCATTTTTTTTTTGGTATAAACTTTATTGTGCACTTGTAAATTAACTGATTTGTGAATACATATTTATCAAATGAGTTCCGTGTGTATGGAACTGTTTAAAGACTGAAAAGAAGAATAAGGATCTGTCATGTTAATAGCAATTCTGGACAGTATATGCCTAAATTAACTTTTTTCCCCCCAATCCAGAGGAGTATGTATGTAGTCTAACTGGTATAACCGTTAGAAATTGCAACCCTGTAGTCACTGGTTAAACACTCATTTCATCCAACATTTGCTGTTGCACACAGCCATGTTGAAGGGAAGAACACATCAGAAATGATGATTCCTTCCCATTGATGACACTATATACCCTACCAAAGATCTGATGGGTGTTTCCTGGTGGAAAAGAAGAAGTCTATTGTTTTGGTCAATCAACTGGGTAAAGATTTTTGATTATCCTAGAACAGAGGTGATGGAAGTAATTTTTATGGAAACATGCACTCTTTTGTTAGTAAAGTATGCTAGAATATGCATTCTTTTGATTGGGTTCTAGGCTGGTAGCCTCTAAGCTGCATCTGGGCAGGGATTTTGTCTGTTTTGTTCACTATTGTATCGTCAATAAAAATTATATGTCTTAAATTTTGATGAAGTCATTTATTTACTTTTTAACTTTTTCATTCTTCTTGTTATTTCACTTTGTAATTATATGCTGTAATCCGCTTATAGTTTTCTCCACAGAGCTAAATATGGTAATCTTTTACAGTTTGTTAAAGACACTTAGTAAAACTGATGGTTTGTGAATAATTTATGGATTAATTTTATAGAGAATAACAGTTAAAAAACTAATGACTTGAACATTAATGTTGTCTTTCTCTTACAATAAACCTTTATAAGAGTTTAAATAAGATTTTAAAACATTCTAACACATGTAATCACAGGTATAAATATATTAAAGAATTCCATTCAGAATCATACTGGTTTATTCACATCTCAAAACTCTTAATTGTGTAAAAATTTTTCTAAGGGATGGTTCTAAATTACTCACCTAGTAAGTTTAAACCTAATTTTATTTTCAGAAACTCAAATTTCAGATCATTTTAGGACCGTATATATTGTAAAATGTGATATACACCAACACCTGGTTACGGTCAACATCTATCAGAAAAGTTAATACAGAATTTCTGTAAGATCTATGATTCAGAAAAATGTCCTGGCTGTATTTATAGTGGCCTGTATAAATAAGTGCTGTAAACTTACCAACTCACAGTATTTGTGAATTCTTTTACCCACCTCAAACAGATGCTAATAGGAAAATTAATTAGCTTTTTTCTGTTATCTGGCATAAATTATTCTCATCTAAAGGTATACAAAAAATTGATGATGTGCAGAATCATACAGTTTTAGAAAAGGAGAGGGTCTTAGAAATAATCTAGACTTATTTTTAGCATCTTGATTATGGATTATCATTTTGTAAAAAGCTTAGTGGTATTTTTATGGAGGAATTTTTAATTAAGCTTTCCGTGCCTTAGTATTTTTGTACTAGCCTTATCTGTTAATTTTTGCTAATTTTGCTGAGAGATCTGAGCCACTTGTTCCAATTTGCAATTTACATAAGGAAGAAAATAAATTGAGATCTTAAGAACATTTTTGATGCCTTTGATTTTTGAAAAGAAGGCCCTGAATAAGGTATACAGCTTGTTATAACTGATGTTTAAAAATATTTTTACCATGCAAGAAATTCACTATTCATTCAGTAGGATAATGCCTTCTAGTAACCTTTTGAGAAAAAAATAAAAGTGACTACATTTTGATTTTAAAGAGTAATTTTCTAGAACCCTTCCCCTTCTCAATTCTGATGTGGTCTGCCTGAGGTCTGACAGGGTTGGTTTGCTTCTCCAGCAATTTAGTTATCTTACCACTGCCTCCTTCTGCTGTCCTTTAAGATACACTGTTTCAAGGTCTAATAAGTGTGTGTGTGTGTGTGTGTGTGTGTGTGTTTTAAATACATGGTCTACCCTTTCATCTTTTTGGAGCAATCTTTTTTATTTGAATGGTCATCCTAAATTTTAGGTGCTTCATTGGAGCATAGAGTTTTGCCCTAGATTGTAAATTACTCTAGGGTAGGGTTTCTCAGCCTATGTACTATGACATTTGAACCGGATAATTCTTTGTTCTGAGGGGCTTTCTTGTGCACTGTAGGATGTTTAGGAGTGTTCCTGACTTCTGTCCACTAAATACCAGTGGCATCTTCTTCCTGCAATTTTTTTTTTTTTTTTTTTTTTTTTTTTTTTTTTTTTTT
>NW_006776799.1:1248281-1263948 GCF_000442215.2 Lipotes vexillifer
GCATCGGCAGGCGGACTCCCAACCACTGCGCCACCAGGGAAGCCCTTCTCCCTCCATTTTTGACAACCAAAAATGTCTGCAGACATTGCCAATTGTCCTGTGGGGGGCAAAAGTATGGTTGAGAACCACACACGTGTCCCTTCTAATTATATATAATACGTAAAAAAAAAAAGCCCAATAAATTTTGACTGAATTGAAATAGTAACTTTATTTCAAGGCCCGATTATACTGTGTAGAAATGTTTATTTTATAGCTGGTGCATACCAACAAATACATAAAAACTTGGAGGGGAAATACAGTATAATCCAAGTATATTATAAATAAAAGAGTTACCTTTGGGTATCTCTTAGCTCAGTTTTAAAGTACATGCTTAGTTTTCCATTTGGGCTGTTACAAAGTTATGGAAACTACGTTCCAATTTTTTCTCTCTGTAAAATGGGGATAATATCTATTTCACAGTTTTGTTGAGAGGGTCAAATTAAACGATTAATATAATAGGCTAAGCCCAGCTAAAAGTCAAATGCTTTTGGTGGGTGTAGTTTGGTGGTACCCTTACCTCTATTTTACTATTTGCATTCTCTGATTTACATAAAGGATTTCTAGGGGGCAGAAAACCTACTTGAAATCTCCCCAGAGGTGGCATTTAGATATATATGAGCTTTTGGGCTTCTCTGGCGGCACAATGGTTAAGAATCCGCCTGCCAATGCAGGGGACACGGGTTTGAGCCATGGTCTGGGAAGATCCCACATGCCGTGGAGCAGCTAAGCCCATGCGCCACAACTACTGAGCCTGCACTCTAGAGCCCGTGAGCCACAACTACTGAGTCCGCGAGCCACAACTACTGAAGCCTGCACGCCTAGAGCCCGTGCTCCGCAACAAGAGAAGCCACCGCAATGAGAAGCCTGCGCATCACAACAAAGAGTAGCCCCTGCTCGCCACAACTAGAGAAAGCCTGCATGCAGCAACAAAGACCCAACGCAGTCAAAAATAAATAAGTAAATAAATTTATATATATAAAAAAGTTATAAATGAGCTTTTAATATGCACTATAGAGACTCCTTATAGATTTCTGTATATATTTATTTGTAGAGTAGATTGCAAGAAAGGACAGTGGTTGAGAGTATCATCCTTACTGTGGGATCCTGTTTCAGTTTCAGGGGATCCAGATCCAGTTTCAGGGTAGTCTGCAGTAACAAACCCAAATATTTAATGGCTGGTTCAGTAAAGTTTATTTCCTACTTACATAATAGTCCTGGCTGCTTCAAGTTGGCAGGCATTCATTCAGAAATTGAGTCTCCTTCCATTTAATGGAGTCACCATGCCCATTGTAAGCTTCATTGTTGCCCAGATGGTGGAGGAGATAAGAGTGTGGAAGAGTCATCTGTGCTCTCCTAAAACCAATGATCTGGAAGTGGACAGATGAATTCTGCTCATATTCTGTTGTTCTTCCTTTGGTGAGAACTTGGTGTAATGGCCATATGTACCCCCGTGGAGACTGAGGAAGAATGGATTTGGCTTCGGCTTAGACTCTTTTCTCAAAGAAAGTGGATGCCGCTTACTATCTTGACAAGAATTAGAGCATTGTTCTCTAGCATTCAGGTATGCTGGAATTCTTACCTCTTGACAATATGATGTGGTGGTATTCCAGTGCTTCCAGTGGCTAGGTATTAGGGAATTTATGGGTGCTGCTTTGATTACCACCTCTCTAAAACCATCAGGGCTGGATCTGGATGATCTGTGATGGGAAGTAGAAATCAAGAATAATCCATCCATGGACTCTTGCAAGTGCTCCTTTCGATTCCTGAGAAAACTGGAAAGTTGTGCCACCCTGTCAAATGGCGGGATTCTGGCAGTCAAGTAGATGGAGCTTAGAGTTGCTGGCCAAGCAGCTAGGAGCTTAGAAGCATCAAGAGGCAATTGAAATGGGATATATATATCTATGAATAATATATATATTCATAGATTGGTGAAGTTTGAAAAGTTCTGGTTACTTAGGTATAGAGGCTGGAGTTGTGTACATGGCATATAGCTCCCTAGTGTATCCTGGCTAGGTAGAGAGGCCAATAGAGGGCAGAATGACTTAGCAAGAAAGCAGTGCTCCTTGCCAGATAGGGCAAATGGCTCTTCAGATTTTATAGCCATGGTCAGGTGGGCAGAAAATTGTTTGATTATAAGAAAAACAGAAGACCTTTGTATTAAATCATTTGTTTAATGAATGATATATTTTATTAAGAAACTGTCCATGCCAGAGAGCTTATAAAAAACATACTTAGCATTTTTAGTACTGTATGTGCTATAACAGTTCCAAGAATGTTAATATCAAAGACTATTTACAGATATTAAATTTCATACCTTCCTCCAAGTGCCATCTAACTTCTGAGCTTCTCCCATTTTTTCTTTGCAAGTTTGATAACTATCTCTGCTTTTAAATGGAAGGGAATTCGTTCTTTTAATTTTACTCTGTCTTTTTTTGGTTTCTGTCACTGAATTCCACTCATAGTGCATTTGTAGCAAGCAGCAGGGGGGTCAAGTTATATAATATATAAATTAATATTTGTGTTTTTTAGTGTAGCTACTCAGTATTGACAATGTATCCTGAGCAGCACAGATAAATATTTTCTGTAGTTGGTAAGTCTTGGAATAGTTTTTTTTCTTGTCTTCTCCTTTGGTTTACCTTAAAATATATAATCAAAATACATAGTTCAAAAGATTTTTATATGCTGCTCTTTTAACAGTTAAAACTGTTTCATCCAGGAAGAAATTCATCAGATTGCAGAGTGATCATAGTATTTTATTTTAAATAACTCTCATTGATAAAAATTCTCTATATATGTATATGTATTTCAGAGACTTTGGGGGAAATTTGAAGTTCATTCTGAGCTTCTGCCTTCTGTTGCTATAACATAGCATTTTCAAAATTTGAACATAAATAGGATTTAATGGAACAATATTCTTGTATTGATGTTTTGTGTTTAGTTGTATATGTTATTGTCCATAAAAATACATAAGTTCCATTGATGTCAGTATTGCACATAGCTAGTGGATTAAAAATAATGCATTGGATGATCTGCCTAACAGAAATGCAGTCTGAGAAGAGAATTTTCCTCTTTGAATAGAACTCTACACTTGGCCTGAATTTTTTTTAAGATAACAATATTGACTTTCAGAATTCAGCATTTCTCTAAAGATATTTTTCATATCAGCATATTACATCCAAAATACTTCATGCTAAATATTATGTTAAATTTAAAATGAGAGTTATTAATATCTGAATTAAGCACATAAAATTAATTTTATACTTTTAGATGTGGAATTAGAATATTCTTTTTCGAGGTTGATATTTAGATTATCTTACAAGTAAAAGCATCTGAAAAATTTTGGCAAGCTTGGTCTTTTTCAAAGGAGCATTCTGAACGATTGTGGTCTTGTTTTGTGAACTACTGATTGTAGGGGGAAGCAAAGATACTATTTTATTTTTGTGTGTTTTAAAAAGCTGGGGGCTTCCCTGGTGGCGCAGTGGTTGAGAGTCCGCCTGCCGATGCAGGGGACACGGGTTCCTGCCCCGGTCCGGGAAGATCCCACATGCCGCGGAGCGGCTGGGCCCGTGAGCCATGGCCGCTGAGCCTGCGCGTCCGGAGCCTGTGCTCCGCAACGGGAGAGGCCACAACAGTGAGAGGCCTGCGTACCGCAAAAAAAATAAATAAATAAAAATAAAAAACTGGGCAATAAGTTGAAACCTACAGTAATGTTTCAACAGTCATCACCGTGTATGTGTTCTTATCCTTTCATCTCTATTTTCTCTGTAAATAATTCCTTTTCTTTTAATTCCTTAATTTTAAAAATTTTATTCAATTAAAGTTTATTAATCACACAATTACTACTAGTCAGGAATTATCATGAGGACTGACATTTAAAAACTACTCTATTAAAGGGAGCGACTGTTCAGTTAAAATAATTCACAGCAGGATGGCTAAAGATTCTAAAAGTGAATGGACTACATGAATCAGTGTCAGCTTGGAAAGAGAGCTCTTTCTTTCTTTCCTTTTTTTTTTTTTTTATCAGAGTATAGTTGCTTTACAATGGTGTGTTAGTTTCTGCTGTACAACAAAGTGAATCAACTGTATGTATACATATATCCCCCCACCTTGGACCTCCCTCCCCCAACCCCATCCCATCCATCTAGGTCACTACAGAGCACCGAACAGAGCTCCCTGTGCTATATAGCACGTTCCCACTAGCTATCTATTTTACACATGGCAGTGTATATGTGTCAATCCTAATCTCCCAATTCATCCCACCTCCCCTTTCCCTCCATGTCCACACATCCATTTTCTATGTCTGCGTATCTATCCTGCCCTGCAAATTGGTTCATCTGTATCATTTTTCTAGATTCCACATATATGTGTTAATATATGAAATTTGTTTTTCTCTTTCTGGCTTACTTCACTCTGTATGACAGACTCTAAGTCCATCCACATCTCTACAAATGACCGAATTTCATTCCTTTTTATGGCTGAGTAAAATTCCATTGTATATATGTACCACATCTTCTTTATCCGTTCATCTGTTGTTGGACATTTAGGGGAGCTCTTTCTTTAACTCTGTTCCACTTTTTATTTTGAATGAGTTAGATGACTCCCAAATCATGGAGTCTGCGTCAGACTCTACTCTTTGCATTGAGTTCAACTTTGCGACTTTACGCTGAAAAATACAAAATATTGCTGAAGAAACTAAGGAAGCCTAAATAAATGGAGAGATTAAACTATGCTCATGGGTTGAAAGACACGATATTGTTACAATGGGAATTCTCTTCAGATTGCTCTATAGATTTAACATAATTCCAATCAAAATTCTAGCAGGCTTTTTTTGGGGGGATAGGAACTGACAAGCTGATTATAAAATTCATATGGAAGCTCAAAATCCCTAGAATAACCAAAGCAGTTTTAAAAGAAGAACAAAGTTGAATAACGTACCCTACCTAACTTGAAGCCTTACTATATAAAGCTACAGTCGTCAATATAATTTGGTATGGTGAAATTATACAGAACAGAAAATCGAGAAATAAATCCACTCATAAATGATCAGTTGATTTTTTTATTGAGTTATAATTGACATACAGTATTATATTAATTTCAGGTTTACAGTCTAGTGATTTAACATTTGTATACGTTGTGAAATGATCACCGCAATAAGTCTACTTACCACCTGTCACCATATGAAGTTAATATAGTATTATTGAGGACATTCCCCATGTTTAATTAAATTAATTAGTTAATTATGTAACTGGAAGTTTGTATCTCCTAATCCCCTTCACCCATTTCATGTGGTTTAATCCCTCCATTCGTTTAAGCTTCTTTACATTTTTTTTAGCAATATTTTGTATTTTTTCACTCTATGAATCTGGGTGTTGGTTTTGTTTTCAGATTCTATTGAATACATGTAAATGAAATCATGTGGTATTTGTCTTTCTCTGTATGCCTTCTTGGACTTAGCATAATACCCTCAGAGTCCACGATGTTGTCACAGATGTCAAGATTTCATTGTGGTTTTTTTTTTTTTTTTTTTTTTTTAATGACTGAGTAGTAGTTCATTGTGGGTGTGGGTGTGGGTGTGGGTGTGTGGTGTGTATACCACATCTTCTTTATCCATTCATCTATCAGTGGACACTTAGGTTGTTTCCATATCTTGGCTATTGTAAATAGTGCTGCATTGAACATGTAGGTGCATATATCTTTTCAAATTAGTGTTTTTATTTTCTTTGGATAGATGCCCAGTAGTGGAACTGGATTACAGCTACTGTAGTAGCTGGATCGTATGGTAGATCTATTTTTACTTTTTTGAGAGACCTCCATATTCTTTTCCATAGTGGCTGTACCAATTTAAATTCCCACCAACAGTGCACAAGGGTTCCCTTTTCTCCACATCTTCACCAGTAAGTACATTTTATTTCTCGTCTTTTGGTAATAGCCATTCTGACAGCTGTAAGGTAGTATCTCATTGTGGTTTTGATTTGCATTTCCCTGATGATTAGTGATGTTGAGCAAATTTTCATGTGCCTGTTGGCCATCCTCATGCTTTCTTTGGAAAAATGTCTATTTAGATTCTCTGTCCATTTTTAAATCAGATTTTTGTTGTTGTAGAATTGTTTGAGTTCTTTATATATTTTGGATATTAACCCTTTATCAGATATATGATTGCAGATATCTTCTTCCATTCAGTACGTGGCCTTTTCGTCTTGTTGGTGGTTTCCTTTGCTGTGAGAAGCTTTTTAGTCTGATGTAGTCCCATTTGTTTATTTTTGCTTTTGTTTCCCTCACCTTTGGAGCCATATCCAGAGCAACATCGCTAAGACCAATGTCAAGGAGCTTACTGGCTATGTTTTCTTCTAGGAGTTTTATGGTTTCACAAAAGACTTAAATTTAAGTCTTTAATCCATTTTGAGTTAATTTTTGTGTATGGTGTAATATAGGGGTCCAGTTTCATTCTTTTGCACATGGCTGTCCATTTTTCCCAGCACCATTTATGGAGGAGGCTGTGCTTTTCCCATTGTATGTCTCTTTTGTTGTGTATTAACTGACCATATATGAGTGGGTTTATTTCTAGGCTCTCTATTCTGTTCCATTTGATCAATTGATTTTTAATAGAGGCTCCTTTAGTGAAACAATTCCTTTGATTCTCTGAAATTTGTACACATCTTCTGAGCAAGAGGCATTGACATCTTTGTTCCAGACTATCTTTGCATAGATGTTTGTACAGCAAACAGCTTTGGGATATTGGGATAGTGACTTTCTCTGGGGCAGAGGCTGGATCTGTTTTCTTCCAGAAAGACAAACATAATGTCTTCCACTCAGGCAAAGGCTGGGCAGGTTTGCTAGCAGCCCCTTTATATGAGTTGGTGTTTCCTAAGTTATAGTCCCTCAGCTGTGACCCAGACCCACTGTGTATGCAGCCTTCACCTGAATTTACCTCTGCATGTCCCCTGTGGGACTTGAGGGCAAAGAGAGCCAAAGTGAACATGAAGCTCATGCTGCCTAATATGCCAAGGGTAATAAAGTGCTTTATCTCTGACCCAGGAGTCTTGAGTCTTCTGCTAGTATCAAGGAAACTGTGGCACGCTAACATGTAGTTTGCAAGTAGGGTAAAATTCAGACCTTTCATAGTTCTTGATAGTACTGAGGGAATTAAAAAGGGGAAGGAAAGTCTTTTCAGCAAATGGCACAGGAGCAACTGGATATACATTCAGAAAAAAGTGAACATCAACCCTTACCTCATGCTAGATGTAAAAATCAACTTAAAATGACTCATGGACCTACATGTAAAACTTGAAACTATACTACTGAAAAAAGAAAACATAGAACTTAAAACTCTGCAACCTTGGCATATGACACAGCAAGTCATATCATAAAAGAAAATATTGATTAATAGGACTTTATCAAAATAATAAACTTTTTCTCTTAAAAATCCATTAGGTAAAAAAAGGCAAGACTTTGGGAAAATATTTACAAAATATATGTCACACAAAAGACTTGTGTCCAGAATCTACAAAGTACTCTTTTAGTTTAATAATAACAAGCAATTCAATTAAAAAAGAGGGGAAAAATGTTTGGACAGAGGCTTCACAAAAGAAAATACATGAATGAAGGATAAGCACATAAAAAGATGATTAGCATAATTTGTCATCAGAGAAATGCAAAGGAAGCACAATTTCATCCTGCTACACGCCCATTAGAATGGTGAGCATGCAGAGCAACTGGAACTGTCTATACATTGCTGAACATATGAACATAATGTAAAATGGTATAACTGCTTTGGTAGACAGTTTGGCACTTTCTTAACAAGTTAAATGTACAAGAACCCTATAAACCAGTCATTCTAATCCTAGTCTTTACACAAGAGAAATGAAAACATGCCCACACGAAGATTTGTACATGAATTTTTTATAGTGGTTTTATTTGTGATAGTCAAAACTGGAAACAACCCAAAAGTCAACAAGTGAATAGATAAACGATGTCATACCCATACAGTGGACTCGGTAAAAAAGGAACAAATTGCTGATACATGCAACATTATGAATGAATCTCAAAATAATTACATTTAAAGAAACCAAACAAAGAGTACATATTATATAATTCTACTTACATACAGTTCTGGAAAGCCCAAATGAATCTGTAATGACTTAAAGCAGATCAGTATTAGCCTGGCAACAGTGGTAGAGTGAGGGATAGATTATAAAGGATTGAAAGGAAGTTCTTGAGGCTGGTAGAAATGTTTGTTATCTCGATTGTAGTAATAATTTCATGGATGTATATAGGTCAGAACTAATTGTACATTTGAAATATATATGGGTCATTGTATGTCGATTAAATCTCAATAAAATGGGAAAAGGAAGACACAATTTCAAATTAAATATTTTATTATCATTTTTTAGAATATCAGTTTTCTAAACGCAGCTTTATTATACAAAAGAGATGCATGTTAATTTACTTCAAGTATTTTTTGTTTTGTTTTTGCGGTACGCGGGCCTCTCACTGTTGTGGCCTCTCCCGTTGCGGAGCACAGGCTCCGGACGCGCAGGCTCAGCGGCCATGGCTCACGGGCCCAGGTGCTCCGTGGCATGTGGGATCTTCCCGAACGGGAGCAAGAACCCATGTCCCCTGCATCTGCAGGTGGACTCTCAACCACTGCGCTACCAGGGAAGCTCGACTTCATGTATTTTTGATTGTGGTCTCATGAATCATTTGCCTGTATGTGGTTTAGGTCCATTTGGTCCCACATAGGTTTGGGGATAACATAAAAGCAATTTCATTTTTAACTGGCCTCACTTTCCTCAACTATAAATTTAGGGTTGTATCAGATAACCACCAAAGATTCTTCGATTACTGAAATTCTGTAATTGTAATTGTGGATAAATTGGTCTTTTGGGATTCAGAATCACCTCACAAGAGAACACTGTAATGAGATCAGGAATATTTAGTCATAGAGTTCATGTTAATTCTTTCAGAGAACATTTTGAATAAATTTAGACCAATCTGGTAACGAAAAGTTGGGCAACTAGAAAACAGCTATCCAAAGATGAAAAGGCAGTCTTTGTCTGGATTAGCTAGTATTTATAATCAGGAGTATAAGTGAAATGTAAGAAAAATGAATTTTTGTTACATAAAAATGAATTCATATTGCTTACTGTGTATTTGGAATGATTTAGAAGAACTATCTCATGCTTTGCTCGAGGAATCTTAAAATTAACACAACAAATTTTATTAATATATTGTTAATGCAATTGCACATGTCCACATGTAGTAATCTAGGTAAGTTTTTATTAGAAATGATGTAATGGGATGAGTATTAGGTAACCTTCTTAGGGATAGGGGAAAGAATGTGTGTTCACTTGGTTGAAGAGAATGTGGAACATGGGTGTGAAGAATCAAGAAAAAGTGTTTTTTTTAATGTTAAGAAAAAAATATCTTTTTGAAGTTTAATGCTCTTAGTATATATGCTTTTAAGTTTTACTTTAATATACTTGTTACATAAAGAATATCCTGTTTAATACATACAAATTCCATAGACAGATGTTCCCTGGTGACAGAAATGAAACACCTACAGAGGTTGCTTGTACCAGGACTGCATTGATAGAATAGCCTTCTTTGAATGGAGCCTGAAGCAGGAAGATAGTTTTACTGACCAAACGTTGTGGTTTCACTCTTTAGGCCATGCTTGGACAAACAAGGAGGTCAGTGTTAACAGTCTGTTAGTGGGTTGGTCTCAGAAGTCATTCTCAGAAGTTATTTTTAAAAAGCCAAGGAAAATAGAGCCCCTGTTTTTGGTGCATATGTCACAGCTGAGCCTCTCTGTTTGAAGAGCCTCATTTAATATTTTTTACCTTTTGGAGGGTAAGCTCTAGACTACATCCTAGACACTGTACCATTGATAAACTGTTAATATACAGAGGCTCTGTGTATTCTTTGCACCAAATACTTTCCTTTTTCACACTGCTCTGACACAAATCTTTTCCATAGGGTGTGGAAGTGTTTCATGGATGGTGAAGCCAGTTTTTAAAAGGTGGTGTGAAAACATCACTTAAAATTTATTATTATTATATTTGTTTTTAGTGAGTCCTACGTTAGTGGAACTTTCTTGTATTCTGGAAATGCAAGCAGGTTTAGAGCCCATGGAAGCAGGCCAGATTTTGATTTAGAAAAAAAATTAGGAAAATTGTGATTGAGGTAATTGATATCAGGCAATAACTTATGATGTTAAAATTCTGAGCAACTTGATAGAATGCATATTGAAATGATAATTAACTGTTCAGTCATCAGTGATTGAAGGGAGCCCAAAAGACCTGTTTAGACTTAAGAAATTATAGAAGTAGCCATGTGTGTATGTATATAAAGTGAAATAGTTATTTTTTTTCCTTAGTAAGCTCATTAAAGAACTGTTAGGTATAGCAGATTTATAACACTCTACTGCTAAAATTATAATTAATCATTATTATTATTATTTTTTTTTATTTTAGTTTTTTTTGTGGTACGCGGGCCTCTCACTGTGTGACCTTTCCTGTTGCGGAGCACAGGCTCCGGACGCGCAGGCTCAGCGGCCATGGCTCATGGGCCCAGCCGCTCCGCGGCATGTGGGATCTTCCCGGACTGGGGCACGAACCCGTGTCCCCTGCATTGGCAGGCAGACTCTCAACCACTGTGCCACCAGGGAAGCCCTATAATTAATTTTTAAATGAGAGTTTTATCTGACAGTTCTCTGGGAAAAAGATTCTGTTCTGAAGCATGTCTTTTCTATCTTATTCATTAGTTCTTTGCTTCTTGGAAAATTATTTGGACGTGTGTTTGATTTCTGATGCATACTTCACTGAATCAGAACTGACATACGTTACCATTTTAGTTGGTGTTTAGTGTAGTCCATGATTGGTGCTTGTCCTGTAGTTTTTGTGTTACAGTCTTAAAGTGACAGTAGCCTTGGCCTGAGCATCATGGCTAGTAGGAGCCACGCTCCCTCCATTGCTTCTCAGGAGTGTGAGTAAGTAGTAGGGTGAATATGGTAATGACGGTGCAAGAGAGAGGCCCCATAGACTCTTCTTTATGTTCTCTCTCTGAGCTTGTTCTTTAGTTAGAATTTTAAGTTTCTTTAGGGAACACTTTAGGCTTCTTTGTAATGTACACTGTGCCTAGTCGTTTGCTAGTGCTCTTTTTCCAAATGTCACTGTTTCGGTATTCAAAAACAGCTCGCTTACTGACCAAATGAGTGTTGGGCAGATGTCTCAGAGCATCAATTTCCTCATCTGTGAAGCAGAGATAATAGCATATATCTCATGATAAACGGTCAGCTCCAAATGAGATAATATTTTGAAAAAGCTTCTTTAAAATATTCAAATGTTGGGCTTCCCTGGTGGCGCAGTGGTTGAGAGTCTGCCTGCCAATGCAGGGGCACGGGTTCGTGCCCCGGTCCGGGAAGATCCCACATGCCGCGGAGCGGCTAGGCCCGTGAGCCATGGCCGTTGAGCCTGTGCGTCCAGAGCCTGTGCTCCGCAACGGGAGAGAGGCCACAACAGTGAGAGGCCCGAGTACCGCAAAAAAAAAAAAAAATTCAAATGTTATCTAACTCAGTAAATTGAATTGAATGATAGCCTTTTTGTATTTGGTGGTATTTTATATAGCCAGTAGGCACTATTCTATTAAGTTCCTCTGAGACTGTGGTTAGAAAAACTCTGTATATTTGAATGTTTCCTTAAAAGCCGTTTTTGTAATCATATATGTATATATATATTTTTTTTGCACAGGTTGAGATTAGAGAATGAAACTGACATATACTTTTAGCTGTCTGATTTCCTAGAGGCAAATACCTTGTACTTAGTCTAGCAGAGTTTTCTTGTCCAAGTTTTATTTCTGAACTTCTTGTTATTGTAATGACAACAAATGTGAGAGATGTGGTAATCCAGAAAAGGATGAAGAGTGACTCTGGCTGTCTATCTACAAAAAGCTGCCAGTAATCAGTAATTTCAACCAATGAAATAGTAAAATTTGATAAGTCACACCCACTTAACCTCTTATTTTTCCTTTAGAATGCAAAATAAACATTTTACTTCCAGTTTACCCAAGAGTGCCAAATATTTGACAACCAGTATGGTCTAGGCACCAGGGAGTTGGGACTAGAACAGTGTACTGGGGACTTCCTGTTCTACTAGGGCTTAGATCTTTAGTTGTGGAATTGTGGGGAGGTTAGGGCAGGTGGCCGTGCAAGGGTTCTGGCTGAGGGGACTGGGCAGCTTGTGTGGGAAAGTGGAACTCGGGCCCTCTGTTAAACAGCAGCTCAACTCTTGGCCAAGTAGTACAGAAACCTGTATGTAACTATTGAATATAACCTCGAGCTTACCTAAAGGTGTATATCTAAAACTGGATTCATTATACCTGGTTTTCAATTTTGTTTTACAGAAGCTCATTCATCCTTTTTATTTTCTTTAATCAACTGTAGGTGTTAGTTGTAGGTATAACTTAATATAACATTAATTGTGTTTTTAGGAAGGTATATGTAAAGTGTTAGCTTTAATAAATGGAAATATATGCTCTGGGAAAGCTATTTAAAGAAATCTTATTTTAAGTTCTTTCAGAAAATGATTTTAATTTATCTTAGTTATAATATTGAATTTTTATTTATTAAGTTTGTTATAAAAGCAGTATTAATAGAGAATAGAACCCTGGATAGTATGTAGTTTTGGAAGGGCTAATTTACATATAATCATAGAGTTGGGAAAAAAACCTTAAATGATTTTAACCAGTTTGTTCCAACTCATCTATGGTCAGTCACCCAGCTGGTAAATAAATGCCTAATGCCTGAGCTAGAACGTCTGTTCTGTCTCCTGTTATTTCTACTGTATCCTATTTGTGTTAAGAAGCAATGGCTCTCTTTAGTTTGTCTTCTTCAGATCACTTTAGCAATAATTAAGATACATGACCTTAAAGATATGTAACATGGAAGTTACTGTGTCTATTTGAAACTTGGGATAACTGAGGCCCAGAATTTTTCTTGGTTCCTAATCTATCTAATTTCATTATTCACACTGGTTGGGTAAAAAATGCAGCTTGTAACTTTTCCTGCATAGCCAGCCAAAGGTATCCTCTGTAGTCTGGCTGCTTAAGATCACAGTGAGAGTTAATAGATGGGGCACATCTATGGACTTCTTGTCAAACATGCATATTTTGAAAGCATATCACCAGGGGGAGAAAACTTGATACTTGAATTTTTATTATGGCATAATCCTTTTTTTTTTTTTAATTTAATGAGAAAACTGAAATCCAGGGAAGCAAACTCACTCAGGAGGATTTACTCATCAACAAACTGACAGTAGGATTGGTACAACTAATTGAATCCCTTCTTCAGTCTACCCATGTCTAATTCCTATCCCTTAAGAACCAGACCATATGATACATCTTCCATGTAGCCTTCTCTGGAGAAAGTAAAATATGACCTACAGTGGTCAGTCTAACTCTAGAAAAACAAAATGGGGAAAATATGAATCTAGAAATTATATTTTTAAGGAGAATCTTTATTTTTGGTATATAGCCTGGGTTATCTGGAAAATTGTCACTGTCTGATCTAAACTGAGTTCTTTCAGCACACTTAAGAAAATATGCTTTTTTAACAAAATAAATACACAAAAGTATATAAAACAATTGTACAGTATGTATAATTATGAATAATTATAACATAAATACCCATGTAACTACCTCCCACATGAAGAAATAGAATATTGTCATTAACTCAGAAGTCATTCTAATTTTTGGAGGTAACAACTATCCCTGACTTTCATGGTAAGCACTTTGTTTTTTTTTGAATAAAATTATTTTAAAATTCTTACATGTATTCCTAAGTGGTCCACTTTGCTCTTCACTTTTGCCTACATGTTGAAGTTCTTTGCTCATTTTTTCATTCTATGGTGCTGTCTTATCAATTTGCAGAATTTCTGCTTAGAGTTTGACTGGAAACCATTTGTTGCTTGTATGGGTGACAGTATCTTGTTTTACTCTATACCATTTGTTTTCACTCTTTATTATGTTTTTTGCTGAACAACAGTTATTATTTTTAATTTAGTCAAGTTTATCAGTTATTTCCTTTATGGTTAATGCTTTTAGTATGCTGTTTAAGAAATTTTTTCCTCCCCCAAGATCATGAAGATATTCTCCTCTATTCTAAAAGCTTTATAGTTTTGTCTTTCACATTAAGGCCTGAAAATTCACCTGAAGTTTTTTGTTGTTGCTGTTGTTGTTGTTTTTGTTTTTTTCTGGGTAGTGTGAGGAAAAGAGTCAATTAAAAATTTTTTCTATATGGATATGTAATTGTACCAACATTATTTATTAAAAAGACGCTCATATTTCTACTTCCATCAAGTGCTATTTTTATCCTAAGTCAAATCTAATATATATATTATATATATATTATGGGTCTGTTTCTGGGTTCTGTGTTCTGTCCCAATTATACTTGTTTTTGTGTTGCTGTACCAATACTGTGCTGTACTGTTATTATAAATAAATAGAAATTAATTTATATATGTAAAATTATATATAAATATATTTTATATGTATTAGAGATATACATAAGTAAATCACTATTTATAATAACTCTTCATAACTGTTAGAGTTCTCACACTTTGTTCTTCTTCAAGATTGCCTTGTTTATTCTTGCCCTTTTTCATTTGGAAATAAATTTTAGAATCAGCTGGTCAATTTCCACACAGACTCTTTTGTAATTTTAGATTGTGATTACATTGTATCCATGGAACAATCTGGGATAAATTGATCCTTTAAGCCATATAAATGCTATATCTCCTCATTTATCTAGGGTTTGTTAAATGTCTCAAAAAATTTTACAAAGTTATTTTTGGATGTTTGTAAATATTCCTATTTAGCAAGGTTTCTGGTATACAAAATTAAAATAAAAATTAGTTGTATGTCTATATAGCAGCAACAAACAAAATAACATTTAAAAAGATACAATGTGCAAAAACATTTATTCTAAATATATTTCAACATAAGGTTTAAATTTACCACCTTATTTTTGTGCTTTCCACTCTAAAAGTTTATGCTATTTGATTCTACAAAGAAAGTAGTGCCCCGAGTACTGAGCAGTTGTTTGTACAGTTGTATCAATTATTCAGAATTAGGAAATATTCTAATTTGAGAAGTAACAAAGGTTTGATTTTATATTGTTAATGGCATTAATATATTCTCTTACATATGCTTATTTAGTCCTTCTAGCAACCGTATGAATACAGCATTATGCCCTGTTTATAGCAGACGAAACTTAAATGTGGTGATGTTAATTAGTTTGCCCATTTACACAGGGCTAGAAGGTTGTGAGTACCTTGATCTAAACCAGTTTGTGTCTAACACCAACATCCTATGTTTTCACTTTTAACATTTTGTCAGTAGCTCCTGAGGGCAGCACAGTATTTCAGAATGGGATGGTAATTGATAATGATAATGAGAAACCTGATTATGATAATGAGAAACCATCAAAAGACTAATTAATATTCATTTTATTTTGTTTCACTAAGCAAGAAAGAAGATAATACATTTTGGAAGATTTCCATTCAAAACATTAAAATCAAAGTTTAAGCCTGCTGAGCTTTATGATTGAAATTAATTCAAATCACTCTTTCTCTTT
>NW_006776799.1:1263958-1291876 GCF_000442215.2 Lipotes vexillifer
ATAGAAGGGAAAAATATAATGCATAAATATAATACTCATTAATGCTAGCTATTTGTTAAAAATATTTTATAGTTAATAACTCTACTTTTCACATAAAGCTCAATTTTTTTTTGAATTTTTGATTTTTCTTTTTTAAACAGCAGGTTTTTATTAGTTATCTGTTTTATACGTATTAGTATATATATGTCAATCCCAATCTCCCAATTCATCATACACACCGCCTGCCCGCCACTTTCCCCCCTTGGTGTTCATATGTTTGTTCTCTACATCTGTGTCTCTATTTCTGCCCTGCAAACCGGTTCATCGGTGCCGTTTCTCTACGTTCCACATATATGCGTTAATATACGATATTTGGCTTTTGCTTTCTGATCTACTTCAATCTGTATGACAGTCTCCAGGTCCATCCACATCTCTGCAAATGGCACAGTTTCATTCCTTTTTGTGGCTGAGTAATATTCCATTGTATATATGTACCACATCTTTATCCATTCCTCTGTTGATGGACATTTAGTTTCCTTCCATGTCCTGGCTATTGTAAATAGTGTGCTGCAATGAACATTGGGGTGCATGTATCTTTTGGAATTATGGGTTCCTCCGGGTATATGCCCAGTAGTGGGATTGCTGGGTCATATGGTAATTCTATTTTTAGTTTTTTAAGGAACCTCCATACTGTTCTCCGTAGTGGCTGTATCAATTTACATTCCCACCAACAGTGCAAGAGGGTTCCCTTTTCTCCACACCCTCTCTAACATTTGTTGTTTGTAGATTTTCTGATGATGCCCATTCTAACTGGTGTGAGGTGATACCTCATTATAGTTTTAGTTTGCATTTCTCTAATAATTAGTGATGTTGAGCAGCTTTTCATGTGCTTCTTGGCTATCTGTATCTCTTCTTTGGCGACATGTCTATTTAGGTCTTCTGCCCATTTTTCGATTGGGTTGTTTGTTTTTTTAATATTGAAAGCTCAGTTTTTTAGGATGGAAAAATGTGGAACTTTGCTTATATTTATATATCTTTTCTCCTTCTGTCAGTGACTGCCACCTTGCCAAATCTGTGGGAGTTTTATGATCTGTAATCCTTTGAGATCTGTGAATTCACTGAACATTTTACTGTGATTTTATTGGTTTTGGAATCAAGAACTAAAAACTGAATATAGTTCACTATTCATATAACAAGATTTAAGGATGCTTAGTTTTTAAAAGTTCCTTTGGTACTCATTAGATTTATTTCTGTTTGAAATAAATGAGTAGGTGGAGGAAAAAATTTCAAACATTGCATATGGTTTCTGGAGGTATGTTTTAATAACAAAATCAAGTGTGGTTAATGAAACCTTTCAGAAAATGATTTTATGAAAAACTTGCATTCTTTTAAATCAAGAGCAGTTTTTCCTCAATCTTAAATGTCAGTCATACTACTTTTTTCTTATTCTGTTTTCCACTTTTGTCTGTTTCTTTAAAATATTTCTTAGCTATGTGGAGATTTGCCTGAGAGCTATCACCTACTTAGGTAAAGGTCAATAAAATGATAGCTGGAAAAACTCCGTATTGTCTACCTTGAAGGCTAGGATGAAATAAAAGAAAAATAAGTAAATGCTGTTGTGATTTTTCTACAATATACTTGTAGCTCTTTTCATTAGACTGTGGTGTAAGCAGTGTCTTTTACACTGAGGCTTGCAACCTGTTGGTGGGTCATGAAATAGATTTGAAGCATTGTAATCAGCATTTTATTTAATGAATAGTGTAGAATAGTATGGAAATTTAACTTTAAAAGTGAATATAAATTTAAGCAAATTTTAAATGGAACAAGTAGAATAGAAAACTTAGTATATCAATAAAGTTAAGTATTAATTCATGAAAATTTAGTGTCATTTCCACAGACTTACAGATCTATCAAACAGTGTATGTCAGGATTTAGTCCAGGAAATAGAAACAACATGTGTTTTAAACAGGAAGATATTTAATGCAAGGGATTTAGGTGCTTATAAAAGGTTGTTCCTACTGGAATGACTTGCAGAGAGTGTAGAACTGATCCACCTAAGAGCTGCTTATATGTGAGGCTGTTGCTGGAGCTATGAGTTTAAGAACATACTCCCATAGCTACAATCCAGTAATTAGGAAATCAGAATTAAACTGCTGCTGCTGTGGCCTCAGTTGCCTCTTGTCACCAGAAAATTGGAAGGTGCCACTACAAGCCCTGCTAATATATAGTAGAAAATCTCACATTTCCTTGTCTTTGTTTGCAGTTGAAACAGCCGAAAGGAAAATGGGCTCTGCTGCACTTTTGTTTTCATCATCTTAAATGAGTTGCTTGTATTTGGAGAACTAGTTCTCATCCAGAATTCTTTTTTTTTTTTTCATCTTTATTGGAGTATAATTGCTTTACAATGGTGTGTTAGTTCCTGCTTTATAACAAAGTGAATCAGCTATACATATACCTATATCCCCATATCTCCTCCCTCTGGCATCTCCCTCCCACCCACCCTCCCTATCCCACCCCTCTAGGTTGTCACAAAGCACCGAGCTGTCACAAAGCTCCCTGTGCTATGTGGCTGCTTCCCACTAGCTCTCTATTTTACATTTGTTAGTGTATATATGTCCATGCTACTCTCTCACTTCGTCCCAGCTTACCCTTCCCCCTTCCCGTGTCCTCAAGTCCATTCTCTATATCTGCATCTTTATTCCTGTCCTGCCCCTAGGTTCTTCAGAACCATTTTTAAAATTTTTTTAGGTTCCATACATATGTGTTAGCATACGGTATTTGTTTTTCTCTCATACAGAATTCTGAGTACAAGAGAAATGTTCTTAGTTTATCGACCTGTCCAGCTATCAAGATGGAGGGTAGAAGGGCAGATGAGAGAATCAGTGAAAAATATCCAACTTGGTTTACCCGTTTGATTTCTCAAAACTCACATATGCTCTTCTACTCATGTGTAGGTTTCCAAACACCACCACTAGTAGCAAAAATGTGCAGCCGTCACTCCTACAAAGAATCGAGCTCACTTCTCCCTAAAAGGGGTTAGGATAAAGCCATTGTACCCAGTGAATGGATGCTGTTGTCCAGTAGATATGCATACTGAAGTATTTGTATGTTATCTGGGATTTGCTTTAAAATATTCTGGAAAAAAAAGTGGGAGGGAGAGACGAGGGAAGATTGGCAAAAATGTTGATGATTATTGAGACTGCATTATGGGTGCATAATGGTCCATTATTTCTCTCAATTTTGAACATGTTTGAAAATTCCATAACTAGAAATTAAAAAAATATAAATATAAATCTTTGCTCATAATTAACTTAAAAAATTGGTTCTTACGCTTGCGAAGAGTAACAGAAGCAGTGAAACAAAGAAACTGAAACACAGTGATAAAGACCTGCACAAAGAAGAATATTGATTTTCCTCACTTTATGAATTTTTTTCAGTAGTGATTGCATTCATAAATATAAAGCATTGTCACTCTCATCTTCTTATTTTAAAATGAAAATGCTACCTGGAGTTATGATAATAATTAACACCCACATATGTTATGACCAAAAAGTGATTTCATATCTATCTGGTTGAATTAATATTAGAAGAGTTAAAGGTATATGTGATGTATTACATCTGAAAAGTATTAAGTCCAGGGCTTCTGACTGTAAAATATCAGGTTTGCACCATATAGTATACTTAAGCTGTTATCAGTTATTAGCATCTTTGAATATGCTCTGTACATGCATTTTCTTCCCTTACCTCTTGTTGAGAATAGGGATCTGAAAAAATGTGTGTGTGTGTGTCTGTGTGTGTGTGTGTGTGTGTGTGTGTGTATTTTAACGCTGTATTAATGTGAAAAGTAGATGTTGAGACTTCCAGTTTCAACTCTGACATTTAAAGATCTTGGAGGTTGTCACTCTCATCCTTACAGCAAGAAAAAGCTGGACAAATTAAAAAATCCATGTCTCCCATCATAGAACTGAGGATACAGGGCAGACTACCACCCTGAAATCTGGAGAGATGGGTGCATCCAGATGGTGTTAGCCAAGATCTGCTTACCCAGAGCAGAAGCTGCTGAAGCAGTGACATTTACATGGTAATTTTGATAAATTGCCACAGGCTGAGTATGCACTAGTGAGGGTTAGAAACTCCTGGGGGCTGCAGTTTTAGCCCACATGTTCGTGGACCTTTCCTATAGGAACCCCATCAAGTTCTCACAGAAGATCTGAGACAGATCCCTTCATGGCTCTGACAGGAGGAATGGACAAGTAATCATCACAAAAATACACCCAGAACCTTCTCCATAGAAAGCCTACTCTCTAGGGTGAAAGTCTTTATCAGAGCCTTGTCCTAGAGCCATGGGAGTAGGGCATTCCTCTCTAGCCTCCCATTGCCTTCCTGTCTCATCTAAGGAAGTAGGGGAAAAGCTATTCAAGAAGAAACACTTGTAAAAGTCAAAGGTCAGAGACAGACCTGCTAAAAGCTGAAATTTAATCAGAAGATTATAGAATGCTACCTCTCACCCACATTTTACCAGTACACCAACAGGTCTCCAGTATAATACCAGTGAATTACAGCTGAAAGAACGGCAAGACACAGACTCCCTCTGAGGAGGAGTCTGTAGGGAAGCCCAAAGTCAAGACAGAAGACAAAAACAAGGACATGAGAGGAATTTGATGCTGTTGGCATCTTTGCTACAGCAAACACTAAACACAACCCCACGATGCCAGATGAACATAAATTCTCACACTGAAGTTCTGTTTACTTCAGTTTCTTTTTTCTAGTACAACATGCCTGCTTTCAACAAAAAATTACAAAGCATGCCAAAAGTCAAGAAAAGACAATCTGAGGAGACAAAGCAATTATCAGAACCAGACTCAGATATGACACAGTTGTGAAGATTATCAGACAGGCAATTTAAGACAACTATGATTAATATGTAAAGGGCTATAATCGAAGAAGTAGACAACATGCAAGAATGGATGAGTTATATAAGAATGGAGATGGAAACTCTTAAGAAAGAATCAAAAGAAAACACTAGGAATCAGAAACACTGTAACAGAAATGAAGAATGCCTTTAATGGGTTCACCAGTAGACTTGACACGGCTAAGGAAAGAATCAGTGAGTTTGAAGATAGGTCAATAGAAGTTTCCCAAATTGAAATGCAAAGAAAAAAGAAAAGAAAAAAGAGAGAACATTCAAGAACTGTGGGACAATTTTTAAAGGTGTTACAGATCCACAGTTGGAATGCCAGGGGAGGATAAAGAGCGAAAACAGCAGAAAAAAGTGAATTGGTAATGGCCAAGACTTTCCAAAATTTATGACAGAAAACCACAGACACAGGAAGCTTAGAAAATACCAGGTAGCATCAACACCAAAACAATCAAGCAAACAAACAAATGAAAAACAAAGATCAACAACCCACACCTAGGCACATCGTATTCAAATGGCTGAAAACCAAAGGCAAAAAGAAAATCTTGAAATAAGCCAGAGGGGGAAAATACCTTACCTATGGAGGAACCAAGGATAAGAAAGGTGGATGTTGAGCAAGGTTACACTTATTAAAGGCACATGTATTTATGCTTTCAATTTAACAAGGGTGTTTTAAATGCCTGCTAAGTGTCATGTTTTATGAAAGGTGATGAGGCTAAATAAGACCTAATAACCCACTCTTCCCCGGGAGGTACCAATAAAAGGGTAATAGGGGACTCAGGGGAAGAAAAATAGCACTGACTGGGCAGGTCAGGAGCAGCTCTATGAATGATGGTGTTAAGCAGTTATTTTACTTCTTTTCCTTTTGTTTGCAGTAGTTGACCCAAAACTTGACCTTCATCATTTTCTTCATGTCTCTTTCAGTTTTCATCTGTCCCTCACTCAGGTTATCTTGCTTTCTATTTCACTGAGAAAATAGTGACAATGGAGAACAGTAGGCCATCTTCATTTCCACCCTTTCCCTCAGGCCACATCCAGTTTTCACAAGGCACTCTGCATTCTCTGCAGAAATTGTTGAATGTGCTCTTTCCTCTTTATTTCTACAGTTACTGCCTCAACCCTTGCCTATCCTGCGTGATTATTGTGATGATCCCTTCATTCTTCTCCACAATAGCATCTTTCCAGCATCCTATACATTTTCCATGAACCAGATTAATCATATCTCTCCCATGCTTAAACTCTTTTATGCTTCTCACTTTGCCTGCAGAATAAAATCTACCTCTTAGGCCTGTCTTTCAAGGACCTCCATATTCTGCCCCAAACTGTATTTTGTGATTTGTTCGGGGAGATACCCCATGAAATATTTTCCAAACTTATTTGACAGAAACATCTATTTGATGTCTCCTGGGTCTCTTATGTTTTGCAGAGTGCAGTTTGGGAAATGCTAGGACTGAATGAAGAATGTGAACTTTGGGGAATGGGAACAGGAGAGAAAAGCATGACTGAGGTCATCTTGGTAGTAATGCACATGGAGGCCAGCTGCATATGAGGTCATGACACATGTTAGTACATGATTCTCAAAATGCTGATTTCTTCTCCAAGAGTTTTAGGAGTGATCCTCTGTGTCTGTTTATAATCTGCAAAGACTGTCATGCAGAAAAATAGGAGGAAAAATCTTTCTGCTCTTAATCTCAGGAGAAAAAAGATTTTAACCATGTTTCTGGAAACTTGCATTGGCAGAATTTAGTCCTGCAGACAGCTCAGTTTTATTTTATTTGTAGTTATATTTCACTTTAACAATGTGAGTGTAGGCTTATTTGGCAAATTTGAGAAGAATAATGCATTTTCATTTCTTATGAATTTTTGTGCTGCTTTTTTATAGCCTCCCTAAAATATTATTTACATTTACATTGTCATCCTAATATCTGAATGTATATCTGATAATGTTCTTTTCACAAAGCCTGTGGTTAATTATGTTTTTATTTGCAATTTCTTGTGACTGAAAACCTCTTGCTTTATTGGAATAGGGATACTTATTTATTGTCATGTCATTAAGGAGTACTCAATCTCTCTGAAGTGACTTATGACACATCAAAAATATTAATTATAGTTTGTTATTATATTATATATTATGTTTTAGTTATTATGACAATTTAAAAATTCATTATTTCTTTAAACTGTTTTCAGTGAGACTTCCAGCACCTGGACTGGGAGGCCCTGACTGAGAGACTGACAACTCACACAGGGTGTTGCAAATGGGACCTTTAACACTTTACATAGAACCTTTTTATAGTAGTTAGAGGGCAAAATGCATGGCAAATCATGTAGTTCATCCTTAGGAACAGAAGAGTATTTCTAGGCCTCACTCACAGGTGGGAGAGGGTCCTCTTACCCATCTGGTTCCAGGCCTTGGCGTGGGAGAGTCTGTAGGTAACTGTGGGTGTGGCTGTTAGGGAGGGCAGGTGGCCAGGTGCCCTCTTACTGCCTGGGGAGTTCCCAGTCTAGTTGTGCATGAAGTATGCCTATGCCTAAGCATCTGACTTGAGGATTATATCTTAAGTCGTTTTTTAAATTAATTTTTATTGGAGTGTAGTTGCTTTACAATGTTGTGTTAGTTTCTGTTGTACAGCAAAGTGAATCCGCTATATGTATACATATATCCCCTCTTTTTTGGATTTCCTTCCCATTTAGGTCACCACAGAGCACTGAGTAGAGCTCCCTGTGCTATACAATAGGTTCTCATTAGTTATCTGTTTCATACATAGTAGTGTATATATGTCAGTCCCAATCTCCTATTCATCCCCCCCCTTCCACCCATGGTATCCATACGTTTGTTCTCTACATCTGTGTCTCTATTTCTGCCCTGCAAATAAGTTCATCTGTATCATTTTTCTAGATTCCACATATAAGCAATATTATACGATACTTGTTTTTCTCTTTCTGACTTATTTCACTCTGTATGACAGTCTCTTCCCATTTGGTCACCACAGAGCACTGAGTAGAGCTCCCTGTGCTATACAATAGGTTCTCATTAGTTATCTGTTTCATACATAGTAGTGTATATATGTCAGTCCCAATCTCCTATTCATCCCCCCCCTTCCACCCATGGTATCCATACGTTTGTTCTCTACATCTGTGTCTCTATTTCTGCCCTGCAAATAAGTTCATCTGTATCATTTTTCTAGATTCCACATATAAGCAATATTATACGATACTTGTTTTTCTCTTTCTGACTTATTTCACTCTGTATGACAGTCTCTACGTCCATCCACGTCTCTGCAAATGTCACAATTTCAATCCTTTTTATGGCTGAGTAATATTCCATTTTATATATGTACCACATCTTCTTTATCCATTCCTCTGTCGATGGACATTTAGGTTGCTTCCATGTCCTGGCTATTGTAAATAGTGTGCTGCAATGAACATTGTGGTACATGACTCTTTTGGAATTATGGTTTTCTCAGGGTATATGCCCAGTAATGGGATTGCTGGGTCATATGGTAGTTCTATTTTTAGTTTTTTAAGGAACCTCCATACTGTTCTCCATAGTGGTTGTACCAATTTACATTCCCACCAACAGTGTAAGAGGGTTCTCTTTTCTCCACACCCTCTCCAGCATTTATTGATTTTAGATTTTTTGATGAGGTGATACCTCATTGTAGTTTTGATTTGCATGTCTCTAATAATTAGTAATGTTGAGTGTCTTTTCATGTGTTTGTTGGCCATCTGTATGTCTTCTTTGGAGAAATGTCTATTTAGTTCTTCTTCCCATTTTTGGATTGGGTTGTTTGTTTTTTTGATATTGAGCTGCATGAGCTGTTTGTACACTTTGGAGATTAATCCCTTGTCAGTTGCTTAATTTGCAAATATTTTCTCCCATTCTGAGGGGTTGTCTTTTCATCTTGTTTATATGGTTTCCTTTGCTGTACAAAAGCTTTTAAATTTAATTAGGTCCCATTTGTTTATTTTTGTTTTCATTTTCATTACTCTAGAAGGTGGGTCAAAACAGATCTTGCTGCGATTTATGTCAGAGTGTTCTGCCTATGTTTTCCTCTAAGAGTTTTATGGTGTCTGGCCTTACATTTAGGTCTATTTATTTATTTATTTATTTTGTCTGCATTGGGTCTTTGTTGCGATGCGTGGGCTTCTCATTTGCGGTGGCTCCTTTTGTTGTGGAGCACGGGCTCTAGGTGTGTGGGCTTCAGTAGTTGTGGCATGTGGGCTCAGTAATTGTGGCTCGTGGGCTCTAGAGCACTGGCTCAGTAGTTGTGGTGCATGGGCTTCGTTGCTCCGCGGCATGTAGGATCTTCCCGGGCCAGGGCTCGAACCCATGTCCCCTGCATCGGCAGGCAGATTCTTAACCGCTGTGCCACCAGGGAAGTCCTACATTTAGGTCTTTAATCCATTTTGAGTTTATTTTTTGTATGGTGCTAGGGAGTGTTTTAATTTCATTGTTTTACATGTAGTTGTCCAATTTTCCCAGCACGGCTTATTGAAGAGACTGTCTTTTCTCCATTGTATATTCTTGCCTCCTTTGTCATAGATTAGGTGACCATAGGTGTGTGGGTTTATCTCTGGGCTTTGTAGGATTATACCATAAATATTGACTTTTCAGAAGATGTAAAATTAGGAGTGAAGAAGGAAGAAAAAGTGCTTAGGAAATCCATATTACAGATGCATCATGGCAAAATTCTTTCTAAAATTTTGGCTTAAAATGCTGAAATCCCTACTTGTGCTACTACTTTTTTTGTGTGTGTGTGCTACTACTTTTTGAAACTGATAAATGCTCTATTAGAAGAGGCAGAGGGCATGTCTCTTTATATAGAAAACTTTTTACATCAAATGGATTTAAGAATGCTATTTTATGATCCTGTTCTTTGTGTTAAGGTATCTATACCATTTTTAGTTTCACCAAATAAAAATATCAAATTTTGGTAAAACCTGTTTCATTTATGAATCCTTGAAAAATGAACCATACACTGTGATTAATTTAAGTTTTAGATCATTTGCAGTATGTCAGTTTTCTTTATTATGTAATCTCTAAATATCTCTGCCTGTACAGCGTACCTGCTCCTAAGAAGTATATTATGGGAACCTCATGGTGTCTTGATCTAAAGAAACTTCGTATTGATGTTGAATTTAGTCAATAGATTGTCTAATGTTATTTTCATGATCAAGACAGAAGATCAAGCTACCAAAATACAATGCTTTTAGCATCATCCACATGTTGAAATAAATTCCAAATAGTCCTAGACATTTAGCTGATAACTCTCATTTTGGAATTATTATATTTCTGATACATATAAAATGAATTTTTGCTGGAAAAGTGTTCCATTAAGACAGATTTTAGGTATTCCATTTGCTGTACAATTTCTCTAACTTAGAACCATATTTTTAAAATGTTTTCCTTTCATAGCTAGAGACATGGAAATTTTGCTACTGTGAAGTCACAGTAAATGTATAAAAAATGAGACTGCTAAATTAAGTCTTTTTTTCTTTACTTTCTTTAAAACTATATTCTTGTATTCCTTTGTGATATTTTCATCATTTAAGGGAATGAAATTTCAAATTAAATTCTAGAGAGACTTAAATTCCCCTTGGGTTCTCTTTTATTGGAGGTATGTTTGTGCTTTGAGGTATTTAGTGGTGCCTCATTAGGATAATACAGGCGGAGTGGTAAGACTTACTTCTGCCTTGAATAATTGTGCTGAGAAAAAACAGACCCACACCACTAAATAAATACCCTTGCTTGTACTTTCTATAAAATTAAAATACTTTGGACATTAATACATAAATACAGCACAAATGAACGGAAAACTTGTGAGTGATGTACTCCTCTAATAATAAACTGTTATAACATCATTTCCAAACTTGAACTTAACTTTCTACCTCCTACAGGCTGCCTCAACCCATTTGTTTGCTACTCCTTATTCTACTTTTTGCTTTAATAATTCTGCCTAGTTCTGTCCTTAGATACCTAAGCCTCTTATTCACTAATTTTCTTAGCTTTTGAAGCAATTCAGAGGTAAGATTTAGTGGCTTACTCTTTAGCTTGGCCAAGATTTAAATTCCACTTATCTCAGAAGAAAAGTAACACGTTGGAGGTTCCGTGTTTCAAAAGTTGACTGAAAAGGAGAAACACCAAGCAAAGCCTTAGGCTAAGTGAGAAGGAAATGAGGCAGTTACTGTTTGTTGTTGTTGTTGTTGTTTGTAGTTAATATCCGCGCCCTGTCTCCCAGGGGCTGTTCTAAACCTGCTTCCTCTCTTCTCAAGTCTTGAAAGCCACCCTTCATCCATCATTCTCACCTCTTATTCATTGACAAGATTGAGGCCACCTGAAGTGGATTCCCTATCCTTCCACCTTAACAGTTGCTCTTCCTCATCACTCGTACTCTTTTTTTCTTTTTTTTCTTTCTACTGTATGAAATTCTCCTCTCCCATAGGAAGGCAATTGAAGTTTAAAAGAAAAAAAATGTGAGCATTTTGCCCCTATGGTATTTGAAAGATAGAAATATAGTATCCATTTTCTTTTTTTAACTTGAAAGGTTCTAATGGGTCTAAAAGAGGAAAATAAATATCAAAATGGCTTGAAAACTGTAAAGGGCTGTATAATAAATAAGTTGTTATTAACTATCTTTTTCCATTGTTTGTGCTTGGTATAATTTGATCCAATTTTTATTAGAGGAATAGATTTGGTTTAAAAGGATGTGGTAAAATTTGAGTGGATTCAGTAAAGAGCAAGAATGAAAAAAACAGAAAATAAGTCCTAAGAGTAAAATTGAGAAGGCTTGGGACTTTATTTGTCCTTATAAAATCAGGTAAGATGACTAACTCTAACTCCTTCAAGCATATGAAGTATTATTATATTGACATATACTATACTTGATATCCCTCCAAAAATCAAATGGAGAAAATGGTCTTAAATTGTGGCAACAGAGAATAGTTAAATTTCTGAATTAAGGTGTTATTAGACACAGAAACAAGCTACTAAAGGAAAGTTTTAGATAGTTTTCCCAAAAGCAGATGACCTGATGACCTCTTGTATTCCCTATAACCCTTTGGACTCTTACTATTTTATACCATTGGAATTTGGAGCATCATATGATGTACTTCACTTTCTCTTCTGTTATATTTAAATTTTCCCTTAATATGCACATTTTCTAAGAGGATAGTTTAAAAAAAATAAGAGGATACTTTTTTAAAGAGAAAAGATGGCGGCCTACACGGGTAATAGTTGGATTGAGTCCTGAGGATTCTCTGCCAGTTGCGGGGATATCAGCTGCTGTTTTATTTGCTACTGACTTCTCACCTCCTTCTTTTTCATACCAGTATGAAACTGCTTGTCTCTAAATAATCCATCATATTTGATTAAATTAGACCAGAAATAAAAGACCACGGATCCTCAAAAAAAAAAAAAAAAAAGCAAACATTCAGGTCTTCTTGACCCTGCAATTCCAAAATTATTTCTGAATGTTTATAACCAACTTGGTTGATCAAGTCTTTTTTCCTCATTCCTTCTCAGAGAAACAATGACCTGCAGCCGTCTGTGACCGCCAAGCTGAATGTATTGTGACATTTGTAATCGAAAGCTTTTTGTATGTCTTGGTTTTGGTGCTGGCCCCTCTCCTGGATTTCTTGATTTCAACAATGGAGTAATTCAGGAGAGCAGAGAGGGGCCAGGGAGAGCCCTCCAGGTGCTGTGTAACATACACCATTGTTGGCAGCAGCTGACAGCTATTTCACATTTACTTCCACTGGAGTTATAATTGTTCCAGCCACAAGATTAAAGTCAACATGTCATCTTTTTGCATTATTTTTAAGGGCTTTTTTACTTCTGTAGTATAGATGAATAACTTGTATCAGTAGTGACTATTAAGTAAGTTTTTCAGAACAAATGTTTTATAGTACATTTTTTAGTTGTTCTGTACCATGTCAATTACAGAGGGCCATCAGTATATTGATACTTTGTCTTCAATGACATGGTCTCTAACTATCTTTTTCCAACTAACTGTAAACCTTTCTTTTTAAAATTTCGCTTCTTGAGCCACAGTCCCTTCAGTTCTCCAGGATCTTTTTGTGCCTGTTTTGAATGACCTGATTGTTTATTCACAGTAAAGAATGTTTCTGATACTGCTTTGTTGTAAATATAGTTGAGTGCCCTTGTTGACATTCTTGTTGAGCCTGAAAAGTCTATTCTGAGTACACTTTCTCTCAGGCTCTACCTTTGCTGAAACTGAAGAAGGAGATTTTGAAGAATTTTCCCAGTCTCTCTAGGCTATTTTAGCTGCCTTCAGTTTTCCTTTTGAATTTGCAGTAACTTTTGCCAGCATACTGATTCATTGGGGACCACTTTAACTTTTTGCATTGTGGTATGTGTAGATTTAAAAGGGACGTGTTGTTTAGGCCTTGGCAGTTGGAAGTAATCCATATAGAAGTTGTTTGACGATTTCTTAAAAAATGTATGCTGTATGCTAAATGTATACTTATACAAAATATAAGTATAAAGCCATGCTGGTTAATAAATATTTTCTGTTTTTTCTTAGATTACAGTTTTATTTGTAAGATTAAATTAAAATAAGACTATAGTTTTCCAGATGGAATATTTATTTTAAAAAGGAACAGCTGTAAATAGAATAAGAGGACTTTATTATGTTTTTAATTTCTCATCTGATTTTACATAAAACAAAATGTATATTAAATGGTAGTACAAAAAGGTCTAATGTAAAACATAATGTACAAATATTGATGTTTAGTTTTCATTAACTAAAATGATAAAAATTCAGGAGCATTTTACCACTTAATAGTTAGCATCTGTTAAATCTATTTTATGTCTTCTTGTATTATAACCCATTCATTAACATCATTTTAAGTGTTCATTCAAAAAATTTTGCGACTTGGTAGGGTTTTAAAATAAATAGGATAGTTTTTTCCTCAGAGCTAACTTGAGAAACTTGGATGTGAAAGATAAACAAATATTATGCAGGTACAATAATAGAAATATTAGTATAGTAACCTATTTTACATTAACTCTGCTTTTTAAGAAAACCTCTGAGATAAGCTTTTCTAGGGATTTCCAACTTGTGTGTGTATGATGGGTGATTTTAAGAGTTCTGCAAATCCCAGTATCGACTAGGTTGAATTCATAATATATGACTCACGTATATATTGCTGTTTTCCAAATGGTTGTAGAAGCAATCCTATTCAACGAATGTGAATTTATTTATACAGTTATCAAATTCATGGTAGCTTTTTGGTCATTATATGTCCTTTCAGTCAGCTGATGTTACAAGTGTATCCACTATCACATGATGGGTCTGTGCTCTGCTCTCTAGAAGTATAGATAGTTCAACTCATTTAGATATATTGAAGATAGGAAAGATTTGGAGTGTAATCACAAAACCATATTTAGCCTAAAAAGATGTCTGATGGAGGAGAATGTTAAAAACAGCTACAATAAGCCTATATAAATAACTTAGGTTAGTACAGAAGCATGACATTTTAAAATGGGTGCATTGGTCATTTTACATTAATCCACTATGGCTTCCTCCAGTGGCTTCCCATTGTATTGGGGATTTAATTCTAAGTCTTTACCATGCATTGCCTGGAACTACGGTGACCGTTTAATTTATCATTGAAGTCAGAACTCTTGAGAGTGAGAGAAGTGCTGTTACTAACCTGAAGAACAGGAATACCTAGCTCTGTCTTAGGCGAATTAGGATGTACAGTTACCTGAACACTGAGGCTCTGTGGGTCCTGGCTCCCTGGTCCCTGCTTGTCCCTCCCACCTCGTCTACCACTTTTCCCCGTCTTCCACACTGGCCTTTCTTCTCTTCCTTGACTAGTCTAGGTTTGTACTTGCCTTAGAGCCTTTATACTTTCTCTTCCTCTGCCTTAAACACTTTGCCAGATCTCACATGGCTAGTTTCTTGTTATTCAGGCCTTAGCACAAATACCATTTCATTGCTGAGGACTTCCCTATCCATCCATCTATGTCCATCCATCTAAATGAGCCCTTCTGTTTCCTAGCTCACCAACCTTTGTTTTTCATGGCATTTTACACCATCTGAAATTTTGTGTTTGTGTATTTAATTACTTATTTGTCCGTCTTTCCCCATAAAATAAAGAGCAGGGATGGAGTTTATCTTGTTCATTACCATACTTCCAGTGCTTAGAACAGTGCCTGGTATGTAAGGTTCAAAAATATTTGTTGAGTGAATAAAAGCAAGTTAATAATTACAGATTAAATGATCCATTCTGATGAATTATATCTATCATGGTTGTAAACAGAATTTATTTGGGGGAAAAGAACTTTGGTATAGGAGGCAGAAGGGACTATTTTCTTGGATTACCTTAGGCCTTCACTGACGGTTCTTCCCTCCCTGTTCCTCAAATGTGGTAAGTGGAGGTAACATCTGCATTGCCCATGTCGCCATTATAAGATACATGTTTGGGAAAGGAATAAATGTTAGCGGGCTTTTATAATCAGAAGGCATTACTATTCATGTTCGACTTCTCTCCCACTTAAAATATTGCTGTTTTCCAACTTCCCAGTTTCTTTTGAGGCTTCCAGGCTGGAAACCTTAGAAATAGTCTTAACTCTACCCACTCTTTTGTTCTTGACATGGAGTTACGCCCTAAGCTCTATTAATTCTTCCTTTGAAACATCTCCACTTTCAGTTTTTATTGCCACTACTTAACACCTGCTGCCTCATCACTTTTTCCTAGATTACTATGGTAATATTTAACATGTTCTTTTTCTTTTTCCCATCTGGCTCACCAAAGGCAGGTTAATCTTCCTTAAAAGATGTTTTCCAATAACCTTCAGTGATCCCTGTAGCCTATTTAAAAACATCCACATTTCTAAGACTTGCCTTTGGGATTTTCTACAGTCAGCTGGAGTTGATTTCTGCCTCCTGTCCATCTCCTTGTATTCTTATTAATACACTTATTTCTGTGGTTTTGCCCCACTTGAGTGCCCTTCTACTCAAGTACCTTATCCTCCAGGAAGTCCTCCCTGACAATACAACCCACATTTAATCTCAGCATACTTAAAAAACTTCTTGCACTTGTTTTCTGTTACGAAACATTGTACCTATGCTTGCTTCCATTTGTTGAGTACCTACCATATGCCAGGAATAGTATTCCAAATGTTTTACTTAATAATTACAAAAATCAACACAAAGCAACCCAAAAAGGTATTAATGCAGTTATTTGCTAACTTGTGTTATTCAACTGTTGTATATAAATGTGATTTCATACTAAAAAATTGAAATGCTTTCAGAAGGCAATACCCATGTCTCATACTTCTTCACTGGCACATATTAGAGATATTAAGTTCTCACTTGTTACAATTGCATATATGTTTTATATTTCCTAAAGGCTGACTTTTCGTATCGTGGGGCACACTTGATACTTAACGAATTTGTGTGCTGAAGAACTTTAATGGTCCAATAAGTTCTTATCTAAACAATTAAACTGGAATGACAGAAGTTCAGTGAATATGCTGATTCCCTTGTAATCATTCATTATCCAGGAACAAGTTTATAACCATGGATTTATGGGGTATTCACCCTCCGCAACCCCCCAGATCAACACGCTGGGTTATAGTCATGCAAAGATAATTTCAGTACAACAGTGGAATACTTAGAGCAGCAGAGTGGGGTTTTTTTTTTCTTTCTTTCTTTTAATACTGGTTACTTCAAACCCTGGAGCTCACAGTAGTCTGAGGTTAATGAAGTGTTGCATTCTTATTAATCATAGTGAGCTTATGATGTTACAAAATACAGGTTTTTCTTGCCATATGATTTTTTCCCCTGCCATATGATTTTGCTGCATTTTTCAGTTTGTGAATACCGCATGCATTGTATTACCATATTCCCAGAAGTTGCTTAATGATAGCCAAGTTAGCCTGAAGTAATACTAATGGCATTTACAGCTGTATATAATATCATCCACCTCATGAGACTTATCACTGGTCTGTTTAAAACAGATATTTTAACTAGTATATTTTTGCAGGTATTCGCTTCAACAGCAGCTCTTAAGAAAAATTGAATTTTTATACTCTTGAATCTTGAAAAGGCCAAAATCTAAGTCAGATATTTATGTGTGGCTGTTTGCTATGTAATTCAGCCAGGGCAGTTCTAAAAATAATCAGACACACCATTGCTAGAATTTGTGAGACAACTTCAGATTACATATAAAGTTGATTAAATTATCAATACGATTTACTGCTTAAATGTTGAATTTAGTTCTCTCTCTTTGTGACACATTATTTGTTTGGAGACTTCACTTAGAGAAGAAAAGGAGGAATTTATGACTTCATCAAGAGCCTCATTAGGAAATGTGTTTGGCCTTCATGCTGAGCTTTTTCTTTTTTTCTACTGTCGTCTGTTCCCAAGAAATTCAGTCTTTGCACTCACATAATTTAGAGGATTTCAAATACTACATCATTCAGCCACAGCTGTTTTAAATATGCCACAAACTGTAGTTGTATGAAATTGATCTTTTTCTGAATATGGTGAAAAGCAAAGAATACTGAAAAGAAAACAAAACAGGGAAAATTTAAACTGTCTCCATAGTAATGAAATAATCCATTCAGCCAAAATGCTATAGCTTAGTAAGTAACTACCTTGCTTTTAACGTAGCATCAAATACTGGTAGTTTGTTTCTCATTTAGTGCAGATGTAGAATATTCTACATCTCTAGGGTGGTTTATAAGAAGTTATAGTTATGGTAGAGAGGTTTAATATGGGTTCCCTCCATGAACTTGAGGCATTTTTCCCAGCAAGGAACTGGAAGGTGAATTTTAGGTACATTAAAGAAATAAATACAGATAGCTTGTACAACCTCTAAAACTTGGAAAACCTGTGTTTTATTTTTTTTTTGATCCTTTCTGAGCTCATTTGTTAATAACCCTCTTCTTTACTTACTCATTTTTATCCCTTCCACTTACCCAATTTACTACTTGGAATAATTTTCTGTGTAACAGAATCCCATTTGATTCCTTCTTCCTGTACCTTTTCAGTATAGTATTGAAGAGAAATTAATTATATTGAACAATTCATCTTAAATTTATTTCATTTACCTCCTCTCTAATCATCTACTTTTCTTCTCATTTAGAGCTTTAGTTATGGGAAGTAGGTCAGGATTTGGAAAGGCCTTTGTTCTGAATAATTGGGGTGACCATATTTGCCAATTAGGGAGATATAGAGAGTAATGGTTATAAACCTGTCTGAACACTAGAGATTCATGGAGTACACTGGAAACATGTATTTTCAAGTTTGACCTAGAGATTCTGACTTAGTAAGCCATAAGTGGCCCTGTGAATAAGTGCTAGAAATAATGGACAACAGTGTTGTTCTTTAGTCACCTTAAATGATACTTCAAGAATTGGTTTTAAAAGAAAAAAAAAAGAGCATTTTTTCCTGTGTAGATTTACCTCCAGAAAGTTTTTTTTTTGGCTGCGTTGGGTCTTTATTGCTCCTTGCGGGCTTTCTCTAGCTGTGGCGAGCGGGGGCTACACTTCGTTGCAGTGTGCGGGCTTCTCATTGCGGTGGCTTCTCTTGTTGCGGAGCATGGGCTCTAGGTGTGTGGGCTTCAGTGGTTGAAGCACGTGGACTCAGTAGTTGTGGCGTGTGGGCTTCAGTAGCTGCGGCTCGCAGGCTCTAGTGCGCAGGCTCAGTAGTTGTGGCGCACAGGCTTAGTTGCCCCGCAGCATGTGGGGTCTTCCCGGACCAGGGATCGAACCTGTGTCCCCTGCATTGGCAGGCGGATTCTTAACCACTGTGGTACCAGGGAGATCCCCAGAAAATATTATCTTTAGCTGGACTGTTTAGTTGACCTTTAAGTAAAGAAGAATGGGTTAGGCTAAATTAAAGTAATTAATTGGACTATTAATGGATTCATTATTAGGTGTTAGGTGTTATGCTGGGTAGGGTAGAAAATACAAAAAAGTATAAGATGTTTTTCCTAGAAAAAGAAAAAAAAATATATATATATATATCAGAAGATATATATACTTGGGCTGGAGATGGAAACAGTCTAGTAAAGAAGACTTCTTAGGGGAGAATGTAAAATGAGAAGAAAAGAGGGCCTGTGTGGAGTCCTCAGGAATATTGACTTTAGCCTTTGTTTAAAAGGGAAAGGGTCTGAAAGAGAGACTGTGAAGCAGCTGCTAGAAAAGTGGGAGGAAGACAGGGATGGTGTATCATGGCAGCAAGGAGGGAATAGTCAAATGTGTTGAAGCTGCCATAAATGGTCAAGTAAAATGAGGACTAGAAAATAGGCTTTACCAAAGGAAAAAAGGATGGGGGGCAGTGAGGGGTGGGGTGGAAGGTTCTCGTATCAAAGAGGTATGTTTCCAGCTTTAGTTATTCATGTATCATCCCTGTGTTTTTTTTTAATTTCTAAGCACCATCCTAATTACTTTTCATTCTTTTTCTTCTTTACTTTTATAGGTGATATTGCATGGTTAAAAATAATCAAAATTTTATAAAAAGGTATATTTAAGACTCACTTTCACAATCATCCCAGGCGTCTTCTACCCCTAACCCTCACTCCTTTTAAACAACCATCCTGATTAGTTTTTTGTTTATCCTTTCATGTTTCTTTTTACGAAGTCCCAGAGAAATCTATCACAGTAGCTTTTTAGTCTTTATTAAAATCCCACTCTCTCCAAAGTACAAGAGAATAACAGAATAATAAGGGGCTCTAGGTTCTCAGCTCAGAATTCGGAGAGCTGTGAGCCAGTCTGCTCTGTGACCATATGATTAAACTGCCCAAGCATAACCCCAAACAGACTATGACCTGAGCACTAAAGGTAGTCCTAAATATATTATTACTTCATCTTTCTATATCTGTTAATTCTAGAACGTAAGCAGTTGGCATTTTGTGTGAGGTTGAGCATGACAGAACTTTATGTACATTAAGTGTGGGCTTTAAGGACAAAAACTTCTGTGATGTATTAACCCCACAAAATAAGTTTGCAGCTCAATAACTCCACCACTCAGCCTTGAATTTGGATTTTATTTTGTTTCCTTCATTCTGAGTGTGTACACTGGGTCCTTTCGAGATTGAGATCCAGACCTTGGATCCTGATCCAGACCGCCTTGTAGCCCTTTTGCTTTTGTCCTGAAAGAGTGAGAGGGGATATAGGAACATCAAGGAGTTTCTGAAAAACGTGTGACAGATGTTTTGCCTCTGATGTTGGGAGAGGTTAAGGTGTGGGAGAATCTACAGTCTGAGGAGGGTCTAGCAGACATTTTGGAAGCGGTCCTGGAGATGGAAAAAATCCGGGATATAGACGGATGATCCTCTAAAATCTACCATCCTCGAATCTCCAAGACAGTACAGGGCACAAGTCTGAGTCTAAAACATTAGCTTTGTAAGTGCTTTAGTGCTTTCAGGACTAATTGGGTTAAAGCTCAGCTTCTATATGTCCAGGCTTACTTAAGAAACTTAAGAAACTGCAGTCCAAGGATCTGAGTTCTTGCTGCGCAAATAAGTGTCTGTGTAGGCTGAATATCCCACACTGGGAACCTCTGATAGTGGGAGTTCCAGGCAGCCATGCAGTTTGGCAAGGAGGTGGGGCAGAGTTGGGGATTTATATAAATTGGCTTTATTATGGAGGAGGGATTAAGGTATACGTTAGGAATTGAACTTGGACACTAACTAATAAAGACCAGATATATAAAAGAAAGATGAAGCGGCCATGACCCATGGTCACCTAAGCCATGCCCCCATTACCAGTGCCCAATGAGAGGGTCCTTCATAAGTAGTACTGAAAACTAAGAGCAGGTGTTTATAGAAATTAGGTACTGGAATCACTCAGTTCTGTACCACAGTTAGAGATAAGGTCAAGAGCTCCCAAACTGTCACCACAAGTTATAATTAGATTTAGATGCTGGCATCATCTAAGAGTGGTTTTGCAACTTCAGAAAGGCGGCTCTTTTACCCCATCCAAACTTCATTGGGTCAGATTATTCCAATTTAGATACAGCTTTAACATAATAAACTTGTACCATGTGGCAGCAAGCTCATACATACATACATCACCTAACTGTATGTTCTTCAGATGAGGCCTCTTAGTGAATATAAATACTCCATTAATACCAGTGGAATTCAGACTATGAATGTACAGTGGTTAGGCCAGAGATGCTCCTAGTTTATGGGGCAGATGACACAGGAAAGTTGGGAGCCAATAGTAGTGGCCGGGGTATGGAGTGGTGATGGGGAGCTCAGGCAGAAACTTTACCTTCAGCTTTAAATATATTACGTAAGACGTAAGAGGGAGGAGATATGGGGATGTATGTATATGTGTAACTGATCCACTTTGTTATAAAGCAGAAACTAACACACCATTGTAAAGCAATTATACTCCAATAAAGATGTAAAAAAAATAATAAATAAATATGTATATCGAGATATAAATTTATTGCAACAGAATCCTATTATAACATGCAGTTTAGAAAAATCATTTGCATTGTAAAGGGAAGTACTACGTTCCGACAATGAAAACACCTGGACAAACAAAACACCTGGAATTTTCTGGCCTTCTTGTCTTCCTGGGCTTGTGCTAGGCTCAATGCAGTGCCACCAATGGGAAGTTCTCTATGGAAACCTATAGGAAGTTTTAAACATGTGTGAGCTAACATCTATAAAAAATTAAGTAGTTGGGCAAAAACTCCTTCAGTGATATTGTAATAACTGAAGTTTGGAATGTTATCATTTATGTGATAAAGTAATTTAAAAAATAACCACAGGCCTTTAAAAATGAGTTGTCATCATTCTTTGAATGGCATTAATAAGCTGTGGCTTTGTCTCTATTAGCAACATGATGCAGGGTAATGTCACTGTTACCCAAAATACAACAAAGCTTTATTAATACAGAAAATGGCTTGTAAATTAGTGTTCTTAAAATAAAAACAGTGACATACTAGGCTAGTGAATATAGAATTTTCTTAAAATACTTCTTAAAATACTTTAGTGATTTGAACAAACCTGGATTACCATGAGAAGATGCTATACTAGGGGCCCAAATTCTTTTTAAATTAAACCATCAAGGCAGTTTAATTGAAGAGAGTCTCATTAGCTTGTATCCTCTGGAAATTGTTTTGGTTCTCATTTTTCTTTGACAAGAGCAATTGTGTATATCTTGAAGATAGAAGAGATCCTCCTTTGCACAGCTGACAGGTGCCTGGAGTCAGGGGAATGAATTAGGTGACCTTTCAGGGTGAGTGGAGCAATCCGCCTCACACTTTGTCTGTTATTGTACAGATTCAGAAACCAGTGTCTTGAGATTCAAATTCTCACCCTTGTTTTTATGAAAAGCACATGACAATTAACATTTGAGAGGGCATAAGAAGGGAATTGCAAACCCCAGCTTCCTCAGGCCCCTATGTGTTGGTGTGAAAGAGAACCGAAAATGTTCTTTGCACGTCCTTCTTGCTCCTACAGATGAAAGCAGCTCAGCTCATAGATGAGTGATTTCTCCCGTTCAGCTATGATTGTCATAGTACGATTATAAAACTATATCTTTACCCTTCTTTTTACTTCCAGCAGAGCCACTAAATGTTTTAAAGAAAAATATCCACAACAGGCTTTGCTGTCAGAGAGCACTTATATCTGTGTTTCTCCTTTATGAAAGGGGGAGTGTTGCTTGGTAGCGGGAGTGGCTGTGGGTGTTTGATGGCAGATGGGGGATGGCAGGGCTGCAGCTGCAGTCTTGCAAATATTGTTAAAATAAACTTCCATTGCAAATTGACTGGTCAAATAGAGTGTCGTTGTGATGAAGCAGAGTTGAAAGTCTAATCTGAAAAAGAGCAAAAGCATTTATCTGAGCCATGGAAACTTTTATGCTGAGCAGTGTGGATGTGGTTTCTTGGCAGAGAATTGGTGAGCTGTGACCCTAAGACGCCTCTAGGGGATGATTGGAAAAACTGTCACTGATAGAGTATTTTGATGAAAGAGAAAGCAATTCAATTATTTACTTTAAGAAGGTTTCATTCCAGAAACTAATCTTGTACAACTCTGTAATGTGTGTCTTACTCAGTTAAAAGTACATTTACCTGTATCACAGATTCTCACGTGTGCATAAGACTTTGTATGTGGTGAGTTTGCATATTAGATGTTACTTTGGCCTGCACTGTACCCTACAATCACAGTTTTCTTAAAACTGCAGTAGAGCCAAATGAATAAATGGATGGTGATTTTCAAGAGTTGTGGAAATTTATGGAGATTTGCCTTTTAGTTTAGTTGAGTCTGAGTTATAATTATAATGACATGCATATTAGTTTATCATATTATTATTATTATTATTTTCCTTCATATTTTAATTAGGTCATAATACTTATTATTTTGCCATTATGTGTGGGGTAGTTTTTATCATGTGAGTTCATTTCAAGCTAGTAAAGAGGGCATTACAAAATTTATTATAAAAAGGGGGACTTTGAGATCTACGTATCTTGGCAGTAGTTAACTTGGACCTTAAATTGTTTAACTGTATACATTCAGCAGAATATTTTTCCTTTTATCTTTTAAAGTACAGTCTGTTACTATCATTTGCAGTAGTTATGTTCTGTAAAGTTGCTGCAAACACTGTATTAGTGCATATTGAACCTTTGCCCCTAGGGAAAATATAGTGTTAGATTGCTGTGAGCCTCTGGTCACAACATTTTCATCAGCCAATCAGTGTATAACCCACTCGCTGCAACTAGAGAAAGCCCACGCGCAGCAACGAAGACCCAACAGAACAACAAGAAGAAGAATATATATATACATACAAAATTTGTTTTATATGTGTGTTTCTGTTTAAAGACACTTTATGTAATATTGTTGACTCATTAACATTAACTCATGACCAATGCCAGAAATGTTTTTAAAAGTACAGTAACAGAGATGAAGAATGCCTTCAATGGGCTAATTTGGAGACTTGACTCAGTTGAGGAAAGAATGGGTGAACTTGAGTGTAGATCAATAAAAATTACCCAAACCAAAAAATGAAGAGAAAAAGAGAGTGGGGAAAATAGAGAGTAAAGTGTCAAAGACTTCTTAAACAATACTAAATAGTCTAATGTTTGTGTGATGGGAATGTAGAAGGAGAGAGAGTATGTAGTAGAAGAAATATTTGAAGAGATAATAGCCAGGTTTTCCAAAGTTAACAAAATACATTAAATTATGGTTTAGAGGAATTCAGAGATTCTCAAGTAGGATAAGTATTAAGAAAAGTCACCTAGGCACATTAATATTAAAATTGTCCAAAATGAAAGAGTAAATGAAAATCTTGAAGACAGGAAAAAAAGATAAATGACAGACATAGCAATGAAGATAAGGGTTTTAGCTGAACTCTTTTCAGAAACTTTTCAAAATGTAAGACAGTGGAGTGAATTTTTTTAAGTACTGGGAAAAATAAAGCCTGTCAACCCAAAATTCTATACTCAGTAAAAATATCTTTCAAAAATAAAGGTGAAAAAAATCCACTTTTTTTAGAAAACTAGAAAATGGAGAGAATTCATTAGCAGCAGACCTGTGCTACAAGAAATGTTAAAGGAAGTTCTTCAAACACAAGGAGTATGATACCAGACAGAAACTTGGACCCACATAAAGAAATGAAGAACCATTGAGAATATCAAAAGTTGACACTCCAGGTACATCTAAAATCTGGAATGTGCAATAGGAAGAAGATCAGGAGATTTGTTTGAAAATCAAACAAATTTCTTTGAACAGACCAAGTGAGGATGTAGCCAGAAGGTGGCCACCTGCAAGTCAAGGAGAGAGGCCTTAGAAGAAACCAAACTCGCCAACACCTTGGATTTCCAGCCTCCAGAACTTTGAGAAAATGTATTTCTGTTGTTTAAGCCACCTAGTCTGTAGCGCTTTGTTATGGCAGCCTTAACAAACTAATACATGTGCTCTTAATTAAGTAAACAGAGCCAAATATCAAGGCTGGACAAACAAACAAACAAACAAAAAATGGGAGTTAAAGAGAGTGGAGATAATGCAGGAAGAAGAAAGCAATTTAGTTTAAAATACTATAAGTAACATAAGAGAAGATAGTAAGTACATCTGTGAAACAAGTATTGGGTGTCCTAAAAAGTTGATGTTCAGAGGACAAAAAGGAGCTTTTGGACAGTAAAAATGAGAGTGGACATTTAAAAATTCAACATGGTTTTGAAGATAGGGTTGAGGAAACCTCCCAAAGAGGTAGATATGGAAGATAGAAGAGAAAAATTGGATAGTAGAAGATACTCAACCCAAGAGGTCCAACGTTCAACTAACAGGAGTCCAGAAAACTAGAGAAGAGAGGAAAAGGGAAGGAGAAATTACCAAATAAATTATATAAGGAGAGTTTCCTAGAATTAAAACATGTAACTCTTGAGATAGAAAGGTTTATTAAATGTTCAGTAAAGAAAAAGACTTCACTATCAATTGTGAAATTCTAAAGCACCAGAGATAAAATGAAGAAAACCTGCAGGGGAGAAAAACAGGTTACATCAATGGTTTGGAAATCTGGATGGCACAAAATTTCTCAGTTATAACAAAGAACACTGGAAACATAATAGAGAATATCTTAAATATTTTGAGGGAAAATAATTTCCATCATAGAATTCTACACCAAGATTGTCAATCATGTATGTGAATAGAATAAAAGCAGTGTTTTAAAAACATTTTTCCTTCACCCTTTCTCAGGAAGCTACTGGAGTTGTATACCATACAACTTAAGGGAATTAATGGAGAAAAGAATATATGGGAGTAGGGTCCAGCAGATTCTCCAGAGTGATAGTGAGGTTTTAGGAAAATAGTTGGTTAAATGCCTAGAGAGGATACAGTCAGATTAGAAGACCCCAGGAGGATGTGAAAGGCAAACAAGCAGGCATGAAACTGATGCATTATCTGGGGTGTTGCACTGGAGTAAGGGAAGTTTTGTTTTCCTTTTGGAATGTCTTGAACTGAATTAGTTAAAATACACAAAACAGTTATCCAAAAAACAAAGGCAATTATAAACCTTAGAGTTAACAAAAAGTTTTGCAAAAAAAAAAAAAGAAAAGGTAAGTATATACACAAAGTGGCTTATGTGTAAACAACTTTTAAATAATAATGAAAATACTGAATATTGACTTTTCCTAACATATGAGGAGAGTGGTGTGTGTGACTGACCAAAGGAGGTGGGAGGGGGCAGGAATCAAGAGTGTGCAGAAGTGGGGAGAGGATTACTCTTTGTTATAAACCAAACCTAATAGTACTATTTGACTTCAAAGTTTTTATACTTATATCCTTTTAGCAAAAATATTAATGTTAGTAAAGGAAGGAGAGCTACATTTTAGATTTAAGAGAATACATTCATAAGGGGGGGCAGTTTAAATGGAAAGAAAGTGAAGGAGGAAGTTCATCTACTGCAGGATGGGGTTTTTAAGTACAGTCGTCCCTTGAGCAATGCGGGTTTGAACTGCGTGGATCCATTCATGTGTATTATTACAGTACTACACGACCCACAGTTGGTTGAATCTGTGGATGCAGGACCACGGATAGGGAGGGTGACTGTAAAGTTACACGTGGATTTTCGAGTGCGTAGGGGTTGGGTATCCCTAACCCCCTCATTGTTCAAGGGTCAACTGTACAGTTGTTCCTTGGTGTCTGCAAGGGATTGGTTACAGGGCCCCCCTTGGATACCAAAATCTGAGGATCCTCAAGTCCCTCACAGTTAGCCCTCTGGGCCTCTGGCCCTCTGTATCCATGGATTCTGCGTACATAAGGCCGACTGTAGTTTGTGGGGGGAGAGAGAGAGAGGGAAAAGGAAAAACCAGGGCACCTTGGAGACTCTCCATCAGGTGGCTCAATTTTATTATATAGGTTATGTATATAAAGGTTATATATATAAAAAGTAATATGCCCCAGCCTTTTTATTGTTCCATAATTATATGCTCAACAGTCAGCCTGCTTTCTTTTCAGTGTTGACATATGTAGATAGTAGCAGCCAGGATTCTCCACTTAAAAGCTGTACTTGTTAGATGCCTGCTGCGCCTTTGAAACCCCTTTGTTTGTATGGGTTTTTTGTGTTTTTTTTTTTGCCCCGGGGAATCCTCTTGTCAGAGACAGAGTGAGCAGACAGACAAGAGACAGCCAAAAGAGAAGAGAGTAAAATTAACCATTACTTTTTACCTTAGGCACTGGGGTCCTTCAACTTTCTACAGGCAGTGCAGAAAATCTCATTACATGCTGTAGTTAACACATAATAAAATGGTCTCTTCTTACCCTCTGAGGCTAGAACCATATAATTCCTTTCTATTTCCTATTGTCCTCAGGTACCTTTTTTTTATATATGATGACTGCTCTTTGTGGGTGCAAGTATTACGTTATTGCAAAAGGAAACTTTTTCCAGCCCATCTTACACTAGGAGTTCCTGAGCTATTGGCTTACTCGGCCCTCTGTTAACCTTGATGTAACATTCCAGTGGCACCTGATATTTTCTAGAAATCATTCCACAGTGTGTAAAAACCATAGATGTCAACCTCACACCCTTGCAAACCTTATTTCTTTCATTATATGTCATGGAAGGATGTAGTTGCTGGACTTTTTATTGTCAATTAGAAATGATTTGGGTTTAATTATATTTGAAAATAATATTGTTGAATGGAGGTAAGCTCAAGAAAGAGATATTGAAGCATTTACTTGAGTAAACATAGACCACCATGACCTTGTAACAGTTTACTGTGAAACCATTCAGTGAAAGCAAATTTAGGGAATTGCTGAAGACCAGTGGTCAAAGAGAGGAAATGAACGGTAACAGTTTTGTATCTCATAGAAGCAGAAAAATTACCACACTTGGCTGATGCTAAAGTTTAAATTTCAGTCATTTTTATTTCTGGTGGATAAGTATAAGATGCTGTTTTTGCTTACGAAATAAGAGTCTTTTGTCAGAGTTCATGTACTTAGGAAATTATAAGTTCGGTATCGTGACAAATAATACTTTCTGTGATTCCTTGGAGTATTTCGTCAGGTCATGCTTCCCCTACCCCCCACCGCTC
>NW_006776799.1:1291886-1315398 GCF_000442215.2 Lipotes vexillifer
TATTTAATATCTTTGTGCTTTTCAGAATATTATAAAATCAATATTTGAATTCTACCCATATGAAAAGAGAGAATATTAGTGAACAGTGGCTTCTACTTTAAAACTTGTAATTGGAGGAGGTCTTCAGATGATCAGGATAATGGTAATTGGCAAAACAAAAAACAAAAAACAAAAAAAAACACCAGAAAGGATTAGACTTTTGAGAAAACTTTTTTTAGAATGTCAAGAGAAAAAAAGTAGCTTTTCATTAGTATACTAGGAACGTTTATTTATGATTCATTTCAAACTGGAATCTGGCCTTCAATTGTAACTATAAATTAAGATTTTCATTTGATTCACTTATATCCAGAGATCATACAACTAAGTGATCATACTTAGAGATGATTTGACACTATCTCAGCAGTTGGTAGGATTAGCAGGCAATATCTCATTATAGCAAATTCCAAGTATATTAGTGATTCAAACAAATTATAAAATGATGAGATTTTAGGATTTAGAGAATAACTACCTGAGCCCATCCTCTTTGTTGTGAATTAGCAATGGCACAGAAGGATTTGTAATATAGTGGGAGAAACTAGCAAACGAGGAAGAGGGTGAGACTGGGGACATATTATACAGATAAATCTATTGTCAGGGTTCCTTGCAAAGGTAAACAGTATCAGATCATTGTTTGAGAATTTTTGAGTTTTTAAATTTTATTTTTCCTGGGTACAACATCTAGTTGAACGTCTTTCGTGTGGCAGTTCATAGAGTGTGGCGAAAGCAGAATTGTGAATAGCTTGGCTCAACTCACCTTCTACTTTTGTTAATTTTAAGTGAGCACAAAGTAGAGCATATAAAAATGTTCGCTATCTAGGACCATTATTTTCAATAGTCAAGATTTTCAAATAGCTGAGGATCGGTATTTTTAAAATTAAAAGAAAATAGTTTATTATAAAAACTATTATTTGTGAAGACCTAGGGGAAGATGGCAGAAGAGTAAGATGCGGAGGTCACCTTCCTCCCCACAGATACATCAGAAATACATCTACACGTGTAACAACTCCTACAGAACACCGACGGAATGCTGGCAGAAGACCTCAGAACTCCCAAAAGGCAAGAAACTCTCCACGTACCTGGGTAGGGCAAAAGAAAAAAGAAAAAACAGAGACAAAAGAATACACCTGCACCAGTGGGAGGGAGCCGTGAAAGAGGAAAGGTTTCCACACACTGGAATCCCCTTCGCGGGCAGAGACTGCGGGTGGCGGAGGGGGGAAGCTTGGGGGCCGCGGAGGAGAGCGCAGCCACAGGGGTGCGGAGGGCAAAGCGGAGAGATTCCCGCACAGAGGATCGGTGCCGACCGGCACTCACCAGGCCGAGAGGCTTGTCTGCTCACCCGCCGGGGCGGGCGGGGCTGCGAGCTGAGGCTCGGGCTTCGGTCGGAGCGCACGGAGAGGACTGGGGTTGGCGGCGTGAACACAGCCTGAAGGGGTTACTGCACCACGGCTAGACGGGAGGGAGCTCGGGAAAAAGTCTGGAGCTGCCGAAGAGGCAAGAGACTTTTTCTTCCCTCTTTGTTTCCTGGTGCGCGAGGAGAGGGGATTAAGAGCGCTGCTTAAAGGAGCTCCAGAGACGCGCGCGAGCCGCGGCTAAAAGCGCGGACCCCAGAGATGGGCATGAGAGGCTAAGGCTGCTGCTGCCGCCACCAAGAAGCCTGTGTGCGAGCACAGGTCACTGTCCACACCTCCCTTCCGGGGAGCTTGTCCAGCCCGCCGCTGCCAGGGTCCCGAGATCCAGGGACAGCTTCCCCGGAAGAACGCACAGCGCGCCTCAGGCGGGTGCAACATCGTGCTGGCGTCTGCCGCTGCAGGCTCATCCCGCATCCGCACCCCTCCCGCCCCGCAGCCTGAGTGAGCCAGAGTCCCCGAAGCAGCTGCTCCTTTAACCCCGTCCTGTCTGAGCAAAGAACAGACACCCTCCGGAGACCTACAGGCAGAGGCGGGGCCAAATCCAAACCTGAACCCTGGGAGCTGTGCAAACAAAGAAGAGAAAGGGAAATCTCTCCTAGCAGCCTCAGAAGCAGCAGATTAAATCTCCACAATCAACTTGATGTACCCTGCATCTGTGGAATACATGAATAGACAACGAATCATCCCAAATTGAGGAGGTTGACTTCGAGAGCAAGATCTATGATTTTTTCCGCTTTTCCTCTTTTTTGTGAATGTGTATGTGTATGCTTCTGTGTGAGATCTTGTCTGTATAGCTTTGCTTTCACCATTTGTCCCAGGGTTCTATCCGTCCTTTTTTTTTTTAACTTAAAAATTTTTTTTCTTAATAATTATTTTTTTATTTTAATAACTTTATTTTATTTTACCTTACTTTCTTTTCTTTTATCCTCTTTCTTTCTTTCTTTCTACTTTTTCTCCCTTTTATTCTGAGCCATGTGGATGAAAGGCTCTTGGTGCTGCAGCCAAGAGTCAGTGCTGTGCCGCTGAGGTGGGAGAGCCAACTTCAGGACACTGGCCCACAAGAGACCTCCCAGCACCACGTAATATCAAACGGCAAAAATCTCCCAGAGATCTCCATCTCAACACCAACACCCAGCTTCACTCAACGACCAGCAAGCTACAGTGCTGGACATCCTATGACAAAAAACTAGCAAGACAGGAACACAACCCCACGCATTAGCAGAGAGGATGCCTAAAATCATAATAAGTCCACAAAAACCCCAAAACACACCACCAGACGTGGACCTGCCCAGCAGAAAGACAAGGTCCAGCCTCATCCACCAGAACACAGGCACTAGTCCCCTCCACCAAGAAGCCTTCACAACCCACTGAACCAACTTTAGCCACTGGGGACAGACACCGAAAACAACCGGAACTACGAACCTGCAGGCTGCAAAAAGGAGATCCCAAACACAGTAAGATAAGCAAAATGAGAAGACAGAAAAACACACAGCAGATGAAGGAGCAAGATAAAAACCCACCAGACCTACCAAATAAGGAGGAAATAGGCAGTCTACCTGAAAAAGAATTCAGAATAATGATAGTAAAGGTGATCCAAAATCTTGGAAATAGAATAGAGAAAATGCAAGAAATATTTAACAAGGACCTAGAAGAACTAAAGATGAAACAAGCAACGATGAACAGCACAATAAATGAAATTAAAAATACTCTAGAAGGGATCAATTGCAGAATAACTGAGGCGGAAGAAGGGATAAGTGACCTGGAAGATAAAATAGTGGAAATAACTACTGCAGAGCAGAATAAAGAAAAAAGAATGAGAGCTTCCCTGGTGGCGCAGTCGTTGTGAGTCCACCTGCCAATGCAGGGGTCGCAGGTTCGTGCCCTGGTCCGGGAAGATCCCACATGCCACAGAGCAGCTGGGCCCGTGAGCCACGGCTGCTGAGCCTGCGTGTCCGGAGCCTGTGCTCCGCAACGGGAGAGGCCACAATAGTGAGAGGCCCATGTACCGCAAAAAAAAAAGAAAAGGAAAAGGAATGAAAAGAACTGAGGACAGTCTCAGAGACCTCTGGGACAACATTAAACACACCAACATTCGAATTATAGGGGTTCCAGAAGAAGAAGAGAAAAAGAAAGGGACTGAGAAGATATTTGAAGGGATAATAGTTGAAAACCTCCCTACTATGGGAAAGGAAATAGTTAATCAAGTCCAGGAAGCACAGAGAGTCCCATACAGGATAAATCCAAGGAGAAACAGGCCAAGACACATATTAAGCAAACTGACAAAAATTAAATACAAAGAAAATATATTAAAAGCAGCAAGGGAGAAACAACAAATAACACACAAGGGAATCCCCATAAGGTTAACAGCTGATCTTTCAGCAGAAACTCTGCAAGCCAGAAGGGACTGGCAGGACATCATAATTAAAGTGATGAAGGAGAAGAACCTACAACCAAGATTACTCTACCCAGCAAGGATCTCATTCTGATTTGATGGAGAAATTAAAACCTTTACAGACAAGCAAAAGCTGAGAGAGTTCAGCACCACCAAACCAGCTTTACAACAAATGCTAAAGGATCTTCTCTAGGCAAGATACACAAGAGAAGGAAAAGACCTATAATAACAAACCCAAAACAATTAAGAAAATGGGAATAGAAACATATATATCGATAATTACCTTAAATGTAAATGGATTAAATGTTCCCACCAAAAGACACAGACTGGCTGAGGATAATAGTTGAAAACCTCCCTACTATGGGAAAGGAAATAGTTAATCAAGTCCAGGAAGCACAGAGAGTCCCATACAGGATAAATCCAAAGAGAAACACACCAAGGCACATATTAACCAAACTATCAAAAATTAAATACAAAGAAAATATATTAAAAGCAGCAAGGGAGAAACAACATATAACATACAAGGGAATCCCCTTGAGGTTAACAGCTGATCTTTCAGCAGAAACTCTGCAAGCCAGAAGGGAGTGGCAGGACATATTTAAAGTGAAGAATGGGAAAAAGCTACAACCAAGATTACTCTACCCAGCAAGGATCTCATTCAGATTTGATGGAGAAATTAAAACCTTTACAGACAAGCAAAAGCTGAGAGAGTTCAGCACCACCAAACCAGCTTTACAACAAATGCTAAAGGAACTTCTCTAGACAAAAACACAAGAGAAGGAAAAGTCCTATAATAACGAACCCAAAACAATTTAGAAAATGGATAGAAACATATATATCGATAATTACCTTAAATGTAAATGGATTAAATGTTCCCACCAAAAGACACAGACTGGCTGAATGAATACAAAAACAAGACCCATATATATATGCTGTCTACAAGAGACCCACTTAGGACCTAGAGACACATACAGGCTGAAAGTGAGAGGATGGAAAAAGATATTCCATGCAAATGGAAACCAAAAGAAAGCTGGAGTAGCAATTCTCATATCAGACAAAATAGACTTTAAAATTAAAGACTATTAGAAGAGACAAAGAAGGACACTACATAATGATCAATGGATCGATCGAAGAAGAAGATATAACAATTGTAAGTATTTATGCACCCAACATAGGAGCACCTCAATACATAAGGCAAATACTAACAGCCATAAAAGGGGAAATCGACAGTAACACATTCATAGTAGGGGACTTTAACCCCCGACTTGCACCAATGGACAGATCATCCAAAATGAAAATAAATAAGGAAACACAAGCTTTAAATGATACATTAAACAAGATGGACTTAATTGATATTTATAGGACACTCCATCCAAAAACAACAGAGTACACATTTTTCTCAAGTGCTCATGGAACATTCTTCAGGATAGATCATATCTTGGGTCACAAATCAAGCCTTGGTAAACTTAAGAAAATTGAAATTGTATCAAGTATCTTTTCTGACCACAACGCTATGAGACTAGATATCAATTACAGGAAAAGATCTGTAAAAAATACAAGCACATGGAGGCGAAACAATGCACTACTTAATAACGAAGTGATCACTGAAGAAATCAAAGAGGAAATCAAAAAATACCTAAAACCAAATGACAATGGAGACACGACAACCCAAAACCTATGGGATGCAGCAAATGCAGTTGTAAGAGGGAAGTTTATAGCAATACAAGCTCACCTTAAGCAGGAAACATCTTGAATAAACAACCTAACCTTGCACCTAAAGCAATTAGAGAAAGAAGAACAAAATAACTCCAAAGTTAGCAGAAGGAAAGAAATCATAAAGATCAGATCAGAAATAAATGAAAGGGAAATGAAGGAAACGATAGCAAAAATCCATGAAACTAAAAGCTGGTTCTTTGTGAAGATAAACAAAATTGATAAACCATTAGCCAGACTCATCAAGAAAAAAAGGGAGAAGACTAAAATCAATAGAATTAGAAATCAAAAAGGAGAAGTAACAACTGACACTGCAGAAATACAAAAGATCATGAGAGATTACTACAAGCAACTCTATGCTAATAAAATGGACAACCTGGAAGAGATGGACAAATTCTTAGAAATGCACAACCTGCCAAAACTGAATCAGGAAGAAATAGAAAATATGAACAGACCAATCACAAGCACTGAAATTGAAATTGTGATTAAAAATCTTCCAACAAACAAAAGATCCTGGACCAGATGGCTTCACAGGTGAATTCTTCAAACATTTAGAGAAGAGCTAACACCTATCCTTCTCAAACTCTTCCAAAATATAGCAGAGGGAGCAATGCTCCCAAACTCATTTTACGAGGCCACCATCACCTTGATACCAAAATCAGACAAGGATGTCACAAAGAAAGAAAACTACAGGCCAATATCACTGATGAACATAGATGCAGAAATCCTCAACAAAACACTAGCAAACAGAATCCAACAGCACATTAAAAGGATCATACACCATGTTCAAGCAGGGTTTATTCCAGGAATGCAAGGATTCTTCAATATATGCAAATAAATCAATGTGCTAAACCATATTAACAAATTGAAGGAGAAAAACCATATGGTCATCTCAATAGATGCAGAGAAAGCTTTTGACAAAATTCCACACCCATCTATGATAAAAACCTTGCAGAAAGTAGGCATAGAGGGAACTTTCCTCAACATAATGAAGGCCGTATATGACAAACCCACAGCCAACATCGTCCTCAATAGTGAAAAACTGAAAGCATTTCCACTAAGATCAGGAACAAGACAAGGCTGCCCACGCTCACCAATTTTATTCAACATAGTTTTGGAAATTTTAGCCACAGCAATCAGAGAAGAAAAGGAAATAAAAGGAATCCAAACCGGAAAAGAAGAAAAAAGGTGTCACTGTTTGCAGATGACATGATACTATACATAGAGAATCCTAAAGATGCTACCAGAAAACTACCAGAGCTAATCAGTGAATTTGGTAAAGTTTCAGGATACAAAATTAATGCAGAGAAATCTCTGGCATTCCTATACACTAATAATGAAAAATCTGAAAGTGAAATCAAGAAAACACTCCCATTTACCATTGCAACAAGAAGAATAAAATATCTAGGAATAAACCTACCTAAAGAGGCAAAAGACCTGTATGCAGAAAATTATGACACTGAAGAAAAAAATAAAGAAGATACAAATAGATGGAGAGATATACCATGTTCTTGGATTGGAAAATTCAACATTGTGAAAATGACTCTACTACCCAAAGCAATCTCCAGATTCAGTGCAATCCCTATTAGACTACCACTGGCATTTTTCACAGAACTAGAACAAAAAATTTCACAATTTGTATGGAAACACAAAAGCCCCCGAATAGCCAAAGCAATCTTGAGAACGAAAAACGGAGCTGGAGGAATCAGGCTCCCTGACTTCCGACTATACTGCAAAGCTATAGTAATCAAAACAGTATGGTACAGGCAGAAAAACAGAAATATAGATCAATGGAACAGGATAGAAAGCCCAGAGATAAATCCACACACATATGGTCACCTTATCTTTGATAAAGGAGGCAGGAATGTACAGTGGAGAAAGGACAGACTTCTCAATAAGTGGTGCTGAGAAAACTGGACAGGTGCATGTAAAAGTATGAGACTAGATCAGTCCCTAACACCATACACAAAAATAAGCTCAAAATGGATGAAAGACCTAAATGTAAGGCCAGACACTATCAAACTCTTAGAGGAAAACATAGGCAGAACACTCTATGACATAAAGCGCAGCAAGATCCATTTTGAGCCACCTCCTAGAGAAATGGAAATAAAAACAAAAATAAACAAACGGGACCTAATGAAACTTCAAAGCTTTTGCACAGCAAAGGAAACCATAAAGAAGACCAAAAGACAACCCTCAGAATGGGAGAAAATATTTGCAAATGATGCAACCGACAAAGGTTTAATCTCCAAAATTTACAAGCAGCTCATGCAGCTCAATAACAAAAAAACAAACAACCCAATCCAATAATGGGCAGAAGATCTACCTAAATAGACATATCTCCAAAGAAGATATACAGACTGCCAACAAACACATGAAAGAATGCTCAACATCATTAATCATTAGAGAAATGTAAATCAAAACTACAATGAGATATCATCTCACACCAGTCAGAATGGCTATCATCAAAAAATCTAGAAACAATAAATGCTGGAGAGGGTGTGGAGAAAAGGGAACACTCTTGCGCTGCTGGTGGGAATGTGAATAGGTACAGCCACTATGGAGAACAGTATGGGGTTCCTTAAAAAACTACAAATAGAACTACCATGTGACCTAGCAATCCCACTACTGGGCATATACCCTGAGAAAACCATAATTCAAAAAGAGTCATGTACCAAAATGTTTATTGCAGGTCTATTTACACTAGCCAGGAGATGGAAACAACGTAAGTGCCCATCATCGGATGAATGGATAAAGAAGATGTGGCACATATATACCATGGAATATTACTCAGCCATACAAAGAAACGAAATTGAGCTATTTGTAATGAGGTGGATGGACCTAGAGTCTGTCATACAGAGTGAAGTGAGAAAGAGAAAGACAAATACCATATGCTAACACATATATATGGAATTTAAGAAAAAGAAAATGTCATGAAGAACCTAGGGGTAAGACAGGAATAAAAACACAGACCTACTAGAGAATGAACTTGAGGATGTGGGGAAGGGGAAGGGGAAGCTGTGACAAAGTGAGAGAGTGGCATGGACATATATACATTACCAAATGTAAAATAGATAGCTAGTGGGAAGCAGCCGCAAAGCACAGAGAGATCAGCTTGGTGTTTTGTGACCACCTAGAGGCGTGGGATAGGGAGGGTTGGAGGGAGGGAGACGCAAGAGGGAAGAGATATGGGAACATATGTATATGTATAACTGATTCACTTTGTTATAAAGCAGAAACTAACACACCATTGTAAAGCAATTATATGCCAATAAAGATATAAAAAAAATAAAAATTTAAAAATTTTTAAAAATAAAAAGAAACTATTATTTGTAAAAAATACAGAAATAATATAAGCAAGAAGGAAATAAATTTTTTTTGTAGCTTTGTTACCCAGTGTTAATTACTATTACAGTTTGAAATTAGATTTTCAGGCTATTTTGCTATGAATACAAATACTTTTATTTTTTTAAGGGATCATATTTTATCTACCTTCTTATCATCTTTTCTGTACCTTAATATATTTTAAATAGTAGTCAATTTCATTAAATATTATTCTGCAGTATAATTTTAATTGCTGCAAACTATTACATTATGTAGGTTAACCATATGGTAATGTTCAATTTAAGAAAATTGATTTTATTAACTAAGTTTATTATAAAAGAATTATGAATATTCATGCTAAAACCATGTCTTATTAACTAACCCTTTCATCACTGTGGTTTTTTTTTTAGGGGAAACTGATTTTTTATTTACATTTTACAGTAAAAATATTTGTGTAATACACACAACTTTTGCCTTATTAAAAAGAAGAGAGATAGAGTTATAAAGAGTTATATAGAGTTAATCGTTTTGATGTTTCAGTGTTTATATTATGAATTAATATTGTTTTAGTTATAGCTGCGTGTGAAGATAGAGGCACATATAAAATCTAACACGGATTAAATTTGGATTTGACTGTATTTAAACATTTCTAGTATGTGTGTTTCAATGGCAGGTTTACTTCAAAACCTGAGTTTCTTTCCTAATAAGAAGAGGACATAATTCTTCAAAATTAATATCAGCCATTTTCTATGTTTGAACAGTATCTCGTGCACAAGAAACATTTGAAATTTCATTAAAAAATGACTACAAGACAAAAAGGTCTCTAGAGTGTAGTCTAATGTTATATGTTCCCATAAAATTTTTCCTCAACTTGAGTGTCAGAATGTGAACAATACTGTATTTAGTAGGGTGAATTAAAGCAGTAACTTGGAGGGTAAAGGCTAAAGAGACTAAAAACATTCTTAAATTCTCCCATGACTTTGGTAATAACCATTGAAAGTATAGATCAACAGACTATCATCACCATCTTTATGAATATAAGAAGATAAGATTTACTTATCTCTTTCTTTAGTGCTTTTATAATTTTATTTTTACCTTTAAATCTTTGATCCATTGCAAATTTACCTTGGTATAAGACATGAAGTAAGTATCTAGCTTTATATTTTTTCTTAGATGGTTAGAATATTTTACAAATACTATTTATTGAATATTCCATCTTCCCTTCACTATTTTGAAATATTGTACTTTTCATAAACTTAAGTTGCAGATATTTATATACATATATGTGTGTGTGTATATATATATATATATATATATATATATATATATATACTTGAGTGGAACTTTCTGTACTCTATTTTGTTTCATCAATCTGTCAGTGTACTATTTTATCAATACTAGTAATAAGCATTCTTTATTATTGTTTATTTGTAATATTTTTAAATTTCTCTTATTTCTAGCTACCCTTCCCCAACACTGTTTTCATCCCGAAATTTCTAATTTATTCTTCAGTGTGTATTTTTTTCTGGCGAACTAAAACTTCTTTGTCATATTTCAAAATAAAAGTCCCATAAAATTTGTAGGTTAAGTGAGACTCCATTGAGTTTATAAGTTCAGTGGAATTTAATATCTGAATATTCAGTGGGTTAATTCCTAAGGTAATCATAAAGATATTTTCTTTCATTAGATTTTCTGTCATTATTGTATATATATGAGAAAGCTTTCAGTTTATACATATTAGTTTTATAACCTGACTCCTTACTTAATATAATGTTTCTAATATTTTCCAGTTGCTTTTTGTTTTAGTTATATTGCTTGCAAATTATAGTTATGTCTTTTTCCTTCCAATATTTATGCCATTATTCCAGTGTTTATACTTTTTATTCCTTTTTCTTGTCTCATGTCACTGGATGATTCTTTCCAAAGTGCCATTTTACTTTCAACTTTTTTGAGGGAGTTATTTCTAAATGAGCCTTTTGTGTAAATATACAGTTGGCTTTTAGTTTTAATCCAGTCTCAAATTTCTTATTCATTTAAATAGCTGACTGCTCAGTAAACAATTATTGTTATGACAAAAATGTTTGATCTTAATTTTACCCACTTACTTTGTTATAGTTTTTGTTTCCAGTGCTTCCTTTGTTTTCTGGTTTTTGCTTCATGGTTCATATTTTTGTTATTACCGTTAGTAGTGATCTTTAAAAATTCCAGTTTTATAATTTATTCTTTTTAATCAAGTAGAGACAATTACCAACTTGCTATTGAATATGAGGATTATTAGTATACTTTGAAGGGGATCAGAATTTGCTGCCCCCAAATATGACATTTTGGCATAAGTTACTTTGAACTGAAGGCAAGTGAGAAACAGCAGATATAAAAGGAGCTCTTTGCCTGCCTTCTTTCTGCCTAAAAATAGGGCATAAATTTTCCTTTGTAAAGGTGAAATAAATATCCATTTGTAAACATGCCCCCTTCCCACCTCCCTTCCTGTACCAAGAAGAGGGCAATGATTCTTACTACTGGAGATGACTTGAGTCTGTACAACAAACCTTTCTAAACAGCTTAAACCTTACATTTCTTAGTTACCTTTCTGCTATTTACCACCTCTTGGAATCCAAAGTCCTTTTTTCTTTGTTTAGTCACTTCTCACAAATTATTGCCCTTTGGTAAAATTGTCGATAAGCCCCCAGGTGTAATCACTTCTTTGGGTTTTCAGTTCTTTTCTGTGAAGCCCCTAGGATTTTAAAGACAACAGTAAAATTTGTATGCCCCTTCTCCTGTTAATATATCTTTTGTCAGTTTAATTTGTTGTCCCTATTTACAGAACCTAAGAGGGTAGAGAAAAAAATTTTCCTCTCCTACAACCTCCATTTCCTTTATTTGACTTGTTTCTCATCTTTTTGATTTTTATTTGCTGTGTAAAGGATAATTTTCAGAAAAATGTAAAATCGTGTCTTTTATACAGATTTAATAATGCACATGCATTCAAGAATTTAATTTACTCATGATATGAGGGAACCAAGTAGATGTTGTAACAGGTTCAGAGAAAGAACAGCATAGATTGATATGAGGTAGAGAAATGTTGAGATGGCTTACAAGTGAAAGCAAAATTGGTTTTTCTACAGAGAGTAGGAAGCCAGAACACTGTCAGGCAGGTCAGAATTTACATATCTATCAGTGAACTATAATTTACAAAAGTTGAAAAATAGCTCAAAGACAACCAATGGAACTAGATTTCCTTAACCCAGAAGGTTATGCTATGTAAGGTGCATAGTTTTTGTTGGAACACAAGCAATTTTATTGACCTTACTTTTACATAGGAAATGTTTATGATATTTATTTTATATATTTATGTAATTTCCAGAGTTGTTCAGCCTTCATTCTCTGTATTAAGGGTTAGGAAAATTTCTCTTTAAAGGGACAGAGAGCAAATATTTTAGGTCTTGTGGAACACATATGGTTTCTTTCATATAATTTTTGTTTTATTATTTTTATTTTCTTTCTACAACCCTTTAAAAATGTACAAACCATTATTGTGGGCTGTACAGAAGCAGACTGTGAGCTGTATTTTGTTGACCTCTGCTCTATGCAAATTATTTGAGGTTCAGCACCAGTTTTTTCATACTATCAATTTCCAATTCTTGAGATCTTCATTTTGATAAATCTCTTGGCTGACTGGTATTTTTTATCAAATACGCACAAGCACATTTTTCCTGAGAAAGCTCGTTAGTGCAATGGAGTTATTTTTCACTAGTCTATGAATGCTTCTCAGTGTTTTTATGTGCATCAGTGGCACACCAAGGGCAGGGCAGTGGGAGTGATGTGCTTTAAGTACAGGCTATACATAGGGTTCATTATCTGCAGAAAATTTTAAAATAATAATAAAGTTGAATAAAAGTCAGTCTACACAAGTTCCTTTCGAGAGTAAATTCAACTTCTCCTTCCATTCAGAATGTGCTAACAAGGATTGGATTTACCCTCCTCCTTGAAACAACAAAAGAAATGGACAAACTGAATGAAATAATTACAGTGAAGACCTTGGATATCAGGCAGTGCAAGACAGTGATCCCTGAGAGATGGGAAAAAAGGTGATCCTGCAATTGCTCAGATTCACCAGAAGGAAGTTGCCAGACCATTGTGCAGTAAGGAGAACCCAGACAGAGATTATCATAGCAATCATTGAGATGTAGTGACAGAGTTGGGAGTCTGAGGAAACCAAGACAACTAGAGTCCATGGGCAGATTAGTGATGAGAGCTGCACAGAGGGAACACTCTAGACATCTACAGAGATCCCCTCTTAAAGACTGAGATGAGTACTGATCCGTGCATGCATGTGAGAAAAGTACGCATGGTCAGGGAATGAAACACCAGAAAGGATTAGAGGGAACAGTGCCCATAGGTCATATCTGGTGTTAAAGAGGGCTTATTCCCAGCAGCTAGAGTAGAAAACCTCATAATTCTATAGGTATTGATTAGAGTGTCAAAGAGGGGTCTCACCTCCTTAGTGGTGAAAAAATTAAATCTAGACTAAATGCGGCTTCATTCCTTCCTAACAAAGCTTAAAATCAAGACCTGAATGGACGAGACATTTCCAAGTAACTTAACCATATCCCAGAAAAAAAGCTCAAGAATATTTGTAGAAACACAAAAATATCCATGATCCAAGAAGGTAAGATTCACAGTATCTGGCATTCAATTAGGATTTTCCAAGATATAAAGAAGCAGGGGGAAAAAAGCATAATGAGGAGAAAAAGCAATCTTTTGATGCTGACATGACACAAATGGTGGAATTAGTACACAAGTATGTCACAGTAGTTTTTTAGACTGTTCCGTGTGTTTGAGATGCTAGAGGAAAGATTGAATAGTATGAGATAGAGACATAGAAGTTATTAAAGATCCAAGTTAAACTTCTACAGATGAAAAAATGCACTGGTTGCATTTAACTGCACATTAGACAGTCAACAAGTAAAGATTAGTGAAAGTGAAGACACAGCAATAGAAGTTCTCCAAAATGAAACAGGAGGAAAAGAAAGACTGGGGGAAAAAAAACACTGAAAGGTATGTCAGTAAACTGTGAGATAACTTAAGTGGTCAAATATACATTAGAGTGTTACCAAACTCAGGTTCAGTTGCTCAATGCTCAAAAGCCAATAATCAAGAGGCAAGTGTCAATAGAAAGGAAAGGTGCCTTAATCTCAAAAGCTGGCAGTCTGAGGAGAAGGTAGATTCATGTCCCAAGACCAACTCCAAAGATTCTCGTAAGCCATGACAGTTTTTAAAGGGCAAAAGGCAGGGTAGGGGCCAGGGAAGGATCTCAGTGAATCATCCAGGCAGGAGGTTGGGTTCTGCACCATTCTCCATCGTGTGTAGGCTGGCAGACTCTCTTTTCAGGTGTTATCTTGTCTGAGTGATCTACCTGCAGGGTTGCTTAGGGGGGCTTTTGGGTAGAGAGCTAGTCATTCTTTAACTACTTAATTCTTCATTCTTATTTCTTTTTACCTAGGAAAACAATCAACAGCTTAATTGGGTTCTTTTGAGGTTAGAGGGGAACAAAAATGGACAAACAGGAAAGGGGCAAAAGAGCTGCTTTCAATTCCTCACTGTCAAACATTATTCCATTTCTATGGGATTAGGGGCAAAGGTCCATCTTCTGTAACTTTGGAGACTCAAAAAAGGATATAGAATACATTTGAACTTCAGCTCAAGAGGTGTAAAAATAATATCAAGGAAAATAGCAAACATAACTTATAAAGTAGTTGATACTTTAGACAAGAAGTCATTGAAATTCATGAAACTGCTGTTTCACTTCAGAAAAAGAGTTTAGAATACGAGAGGGACAAAGGCATAAAGCTGATCAAATTATTGTCATTCCATTCTGTAAAGCTGCCTAACACACTTATTGTAGTTGTGCTGAGAATGTGAGTCTGCCTTCTCATTTTCTCACCCTTTAAGGCATAGAAGTAAACAGAATTCAGATGTGAATGTATAGCACCAGGTATTTGTTTACTTTTATCATATTGAGAAATTGGTGATGTATTTTGGATTTCTCTTTTTCTAATCAGATATGGTCGCAATAGTTTATTTAAAGATAAATACTTTTTGAAATGTAACATTAATTATGGCTCATTAGAAATTTGTCTCCTCACTCTAGTTTTATTTGAAACTACAAATAAAATAAATTTCCTTTATTCACAGCACTATTGAATCCCTAATATGGGCAGTCTCTTTACCAGATCATGGTCTATAATGCTTGAAGGACTCACAGTTTCATGGGAAAAGTGAAACATAATAAAATACATATAGTAAATGGGTAGATGATCTAATATATTTGTGTTTCCCATGCAACACTATTCTTTAGGATGGTTACAAGCGTGCTGCCAAAAAATGATCAAATAAGTTTGGCACATCCTGGGCTTTGTCGTGTTTTTGTTGTTATCGTCACTGTTGTTTCGTAATCCCAGGTCTTCTCTGTGGCTATAATCTGATAATACTCATCGTGCATGTAGTGTTTGATTTCCTCCCAGGTGTAGCCAGGAAATCCTTTTTAAGGCAACACCTGTGAATATCTCCTGGAACTGAACCAAGGTCACCAGTGTGTAATAGAGGAGAGTATAGCACTTGAGTAGAAGAAGCTCCTAACTCCAGCTTTGTTAGTCAAGAAAGGTAATGAAGTAATGTCTGCACGGAATCTTAAAGGTTAAGTTGTTTGTAAGATGGGTAACAGGACCAGGAAAGGGAATTCTGGTTATTTTATGTAGTTAGAGATGTTGAGATTGATGGAGATACTGATGAGAGTGTATTGGGGGAGGATGAGAAGTGAGAATATTTTAAAATCTTGTAAGATCTGTTATATTGTTGGAACTTTGTCTGGTAGCTTATAAGAATCCTTTGAAGGTTTTAAATTTGAAACAAAAATTTTTTTTGTCTCTCTAAAGCAGAGCAGAGTCCTAATGAAATTCAGGTTTTTAGAAGAGTACTCTAGTGACAATATGCAGTGATTAGAGTGGTACCTGAGTAGTAGCTGAGAATTGATGTATAATAATCAGTGTAATTTATCAATGAGAAGAGCTTCTGTCACTGTGGAAGAGAGAAAGAAACTCAGACTATTTAAGGAGGCGGAGTATATTACACTCATTAGTCTGATTTTTACTTTAAGAGACTTAAATGGATGGTGGTGCCCTTACAAGAGTCTCTTTCTTTCTTTTTTTCCTTTTAAAGAGCATAGCATTCTGTATTACATGGAAGTTTTACTGAAGTTTGTAAGTACTCAGAAAACACTGTGCAGTTGGAGAACCTTAAAGATTAAAGAGGATGAACTACACCCATAATGGTCTGTGTTCCTGAACAAAATTTCCTTTTTGGAGGTTTAGAGTTTGAGGATCCCAGTGGACAGTATTCCTCTTCTCTGATAAAACTGCACCACATGTGAGATAACTTGGTAAAGTTATAGCTATAGATATCAAAATTCCCCTGTTACAAAGAGTGGGTATGAAGGTGTACCTTGGGTTTGTAGGAACGTCAGTCTTTCTAAATTCTGAACTCCAAAATTAGACTTACCACTCAGTTCCTGCTGGCACTGGAAAATAACAGGTCTCTCCAGCCAAGAGAAAGCCCTCAAAATTAAAACATTGAGGAGCAGACCAGAATATGAGAACCTGCTTCCAAAAGAGAAGAGCAGAGTCACACAGACCTAGTTTCTTATCCCTAAAGGACCAGACAGATAAGTAGATCATTTTTACCTGAGTCTGGAGGCATATACTAATTGATGTTCCTTCCCATGAAAAGTAAAGTCAGGGGAAAAGTGGTTCCTTTTCTCCCTATCAGTGGCACTGCTAAGACTGGAAACCATTAATGATAATATTCTACTTTCAAATAGCAGATTATTGTAGGTACAATTTTGGAATTTCAGAGATGGAAGTGATCTTGGAGACCATTTACTTCACTCCTCTCATTTTTACAGATGAGGAAAATGTGGACCTAAAAAGGTCAACTTTCTTAAGATAACACAAGTGGAAGAGCAGATCTTCTGAGTCACCCTGCAGACATCTATTTATAAGGAGGAATGCTAATGTATTGCTTTTTCAACCGAAAATTAAGTGAATTTCTTCATTTCCATTTTTGTGCAGAAAACAAAAAATATGAAAATAATAAAAACAATAAAGCAAATTCATAATTCAGCTACCTTAAAACAACTACTATCCTTTTTTTACATGTTTTCTTTTCAAAAGCTTTTTATTGCTTAAAATGTATATGTGGAGCATAACTGCATTGCCACGATCCCATCTGGTTGTAAAATTCAGGAAAGTTATATTCTTCACACTGATCAGCTTGCCATACTTATCTACAGATATAACTCAGGGGACCAGTTCTTCTGTTTTCACATGATGAAAAAAATCATTCCACATAAACACACAAACAGCCCAGAAAACTTCAACCAAAGCATAGTATTAGTTTTTTGCTCAGCATGAGTAGTGATTTTCCACTGAGCAGACCCTCAGCCAGATGTCTGAAAGAAGAAAATGTACAGATGACTTTCCTATAGCATATGCTCAGAATTAAAACCAGAGTGTTCCAGTAACTAAGCTCTCTTGCATAGGAAGTGGGATCTAGATCTTCTTTGTTATTGAGGATCAAGGCTTTTGTAGTGTCTTAGTATTTAAGGTCAAAACTCTCAAATTTTTTTTTTTTTCGTGAATAGTACCTTAACTCTAAAGCACAGTTTCTAACTGCTTGGCACATAAATGCTTGGCAAATAAATTATATTAAAAAGACCCAAACGTGATTTTATTCTGCATTGAAGATTTTTGTTGCTTAGATTCATCATTGCAAACATCAGTTATCATGATATAAATTAATGGTGGATGTGCTATTAAAATATATTTTAAATTAATATAAAGCCAGATAAACTTGCTTTTACAGTATGCGGAAAGACTTACGCTTGTTGATCATTAAAGATTTGGTGATGAGTATTTTAAAAATAACATTTTTATTTTTCATTTATTTACCAACACTATTTTTTTTAAGCCAGAAAAGTATAAAGAAAATAAAGTTATTTATAATTTTAGTACCTCAGATTATCATGTCTGTATGCATATGCATAATTGGGATCATTCATATTCTATGTGTGTGTACACACACGTGGTTTTCTTATCTTTTCACATACCTATATTTTAACATTTTTTGTGTTATTAAATAATCTTACAAAGCATGATGATTATGGTACACCTGTAAGAATCAGTGTGTTCCATCTTATGGATATACCATTATTTATTAATCCTTCATTTTTGACATTTAGCTAACTTTGAATTTTTCTCCTTTTGTAAATAATACTGTGATTAATGTCAGTGTACATATATTTCTGGGTAAATATAATCTATGATTTCACTAGATTAAATCCTTAGAATCTGTTAGGTCAATTGATACTAAAGTTTTCAAGATTTTTAACATATTGCTGTCTAGAAACTTATACCAGTTTACTTTATTCATAGTGTATTAGAGTGATAGTTTGTCCCTTTGCCTGCTTTTAAATCTTTGTAAATAAAAAATGACTTATGTAATTTGCACTTCTTTTGTTTCTAGTGAGTTGGAATTTTCCCCCCTTATTGGTCCTTTGCAGTTGTAGGGTGTGTGTGTGTGTGTGTGTGTGTGTGTGTGTGTGCGCACGCGTGTGCGTGCATGTGTGTGTGTGTGTGTTGTTTATTCTACACGGGGTGCTTATTTTAAATTTTGGTGTTTTTAATCATGCTTCCTTTACCAAAGCTGTATGGCATGGGGGAAAGGGCATGAACTTTTAATCCAGCCAGACCTGGGGTTAGATTTCAGTTGTCACATGTATTTTCCATGTGTCTCTGGGGGACAAACTACCTGTCATCTCTGAGCCTGACGTTCACTTATCTGTGAAATAGGACCATTATGGAACACTTATCTCAGAAGAGTCACTCAATGATAGCTACAGTTACCTTCCCCTTCCTCATCTCCTCATGATCACCTACCTGTCATTTCTCTGTTTAGATATTCTTGAACAAAATTGAAGGAAAATTCTATCCACGTTTACTGTTTGCTTGTAAACAGAGTGGGTGGGTTCTCCTCATTGTCCACCAAATGGTCACTGTTGAAATCATCTTCTCAATTCTTATGATAGGGCTGATTGGCCTAACTACGAGAGGACCAGCTTTTTCTGTCCCGTTTCTGATACTACTTTTTTGTTAAGGGCTGACTCCCTGTGTTGCATTTTTATGCTGCCCTTAGCTGCTGCCAGAATCTCAGTGCCCTAAATGCCAGAGCTTGTAGTGGAAGCTAGCCGGGTAGACCAGACAGGAAGATTTCCTTTGCTCATGTTGACAACTTATCTGGAAAACTTGAATAACTATTTGAATGAATGGAGAACCTATTCAAGAGAGTTTAGTTACAGAATTTCCAAAAGAAATGAATTTATCCAACAGCCTCCCTTATAAGACACTTCTGTCAACAGACATCTGTTGAGTAGGCACCTTGTGTCAAGCATGATGCCAAGTGTTGGAGATGCAATGGGGAATAAGACTTTAATCTTGTGTTGAAGATGCCAGGTAACAAGATTTAAACACATAAAATATTATTAACAAATAAAAGGCAGGATGTAAGCACTAAGTGATTGACAAGAGGACTCAAGGAGTTCTGGAAAAGAAGGAAGTGATCGAATGTTGGAGGATATTATCATAATGAGGCTTCAAAATATTTAAGGAATTGAGTCCTATATTTCCAAACAGTGTCTTTTGCTTCTTCCAATGTGAAAGGGTGAGGTACATTCTCATTTGTATTAAACTTTTCTTCTAAACCTTCTATGTCAGGTTGATTAGCAAAAGGCAGATGGGCATTTGAGGACATCAAATTTAGGCACATGACAAACACATTTACCCTCCCGATGTCCGTATGGCAGGTGGAGACGACATGGGAACAGGTTTTGGTAGACTTAGCTCTTACACACTGCATTGTTTGTACTTTTTGGCTTGAGAGAGGATAGGTACCAGCAGTTGGAGTTTCTCATGGATGGACCACCGTGACCAGAACACAAAACTGTAAGAGTGACTGCTGGATTTAATCAGCAAATCTGCCACAGTTGTGAGACATTAGGACCTTAACTGACCCCCTGTCACTTAGGAAGTGATGCTGCACTCAAGGCTACAAAAGGAGCCAACCACTTTTATATATTTAAATCCACTGTCTAAACACAAGTGAAATACTTTAAAATTTCTCCTGCCAGTGTCTCATTTCAAGCAGAGAACCCAGTATTAGATATCATTATAGCTCTTCAAATGTTACACTTTCAGAGAGCTAATTACCCTTGACTGCCCTATTCGTACCAATACACTTTTTTTTTTTTTTTTTTTTTTGCGGTACGCGGGCCTCTCACTGCTGTGGCCTCTCCCGTTGCGGAGCACAGGCTCCGGACGCGCAGGCTCAGCGGCCATGGCTCACGGGCGCAGCCTCTCCGCTGCATGTGGGATCCTCCCAGACCGGGGCACGAACTCGTGTCCCCTGCATCAGCAGGTGGACTCTCAACCACTGCGCCACCAGGGAAGCCCCCAATACACTTTTATATTAGCATTTCAAGATACATTTAAAAAACAATCAGTTCTACCAAATTGACTTCTCTTGTCAGTCATACTAATCTGATCAAAAGGGGAACGTTATAAAATTTCTTACTAGGAGCTAACTGGCCTTTAAAAAGGGGGGGCAGTGGTCCTTTTTTGGTATATTCTACAATAGGACTTAAAATTAATTTTAATAATAAATATCCATTCTTTGGTAATACTTGATCTCTGACATAAATAATCATTAAGACTAGGTTATTAAGTCATCTCTTCTAGAATACAGCCTTGCAAATGTTTATGCTAACTGGGTTTTATCACAGGTTTATTGGACTAATGGATGACCACTAAAGATCATCCCAAACTGTGCATATGTGAAGACATCTTTGTTTTGAAGTTGTAAGTTTTATTTTGAGGCATTTTAGGATTGAGGCTCCCTTTTGCCTTGTGAAGGTCACTTTTCATTTGTTCAGAAGCAGTTCTGACTTAAGATACCATCCATATATAGATCACTGACAATGATAAAAGACCCGTGGCTTTTAAGACATTTTACTGTTAACAGTAGGTGATGTTGATTGTGGTAAATATTTCACAAGGTATACTTACATCAAAACATCATGTTGTTAAAAAGATATAATTTCTGTTTATTAATCATACCTCAATAAAGATGGAAAACAAAAAACAAAACCAGCAGGTAGTAGAAAGATGAATAAGACCTACTCCAGCCCCAGGGAGCTGACATTTTATTTGAATAGAAAATGTGATCACATAAATACAATATATAGCATGGGGTAAATTCTGTAGGAGAGACCCCAAGAGAGGTGAAAGAAGTTTTGCAGACATATAACAAAGTAGTGACAATTTTTGCACCATAGGGTGAGTGAGAGGATGTAGTGCCAGGTAAAGGCTGGCAAGGTAGAGGCTGGAGTCACATCTTGGAGAATTTTGACGTCCTTCTAAATATGTCAACTTTATTCCTGTGGGAGAGGAGGACCTTAGGAGGCCTTTTAGAATGTCTTTCCCACTCCACCCCCGTAAGAAAGTAATACTTGGTCATTATACAGAATTGGAAAGCACAGAAAAGGTGTGCAGAAGAAATGTAAAATCCCTCATAGATCACTCTCTCTCCTGTTTCCCACCCCAACCCTGCCTCCCAAGTTTGTTGTAGAGGATGGGAGACACTACAGTTTTGCCTTGGGCCCCTTTAAGTTTGAGGTGTCATGAAGGCATTGAACTGGCCCAGAAGTGTGGACTATGCATAAATCAGGGGCCCAGGTAGCAGTGGTTGTTGCACCCTCTTCTCTGTTTGCAGAGCAGTCACCTATTTTTAACAAATTACCACTTAGCTTTGTTGGCATCTTTTTTTGTATGGACAGTTTCTGAGGTTGTGGAAACAATTGATTTAAGAAGCACAATGGTTAACACAGTATTTACAAAGTCATCATTTCTATTACAAGATATATGAGGTCAAAGTTACTGTGATTCAAGGGTCAGTGATCCGCAGCTTTGACCCATTAATCCTATGGTAATGGAAGTGATGGCAGCTTTCACCTCAAACACACCAAGAATTAATGTGACAGCACTGTCCTCCACACGTTTTGACAAAGATTGCCATTGTCTTGTTTCCCGTAAAGCACGGCTGCCCTTTAGGTTTTGCCAGTAAATAAGGGAAGAAGGAGACAGATAGCATTTGTAGATTTAGCGTTACGTTGACATTTTCAATGAGGATCCCGAATCAGTCAATTATATTTGACTATAGTTCTTGGAGAAGTCTAAACGGCAGGGACAGTTTGTTTATAAGAAAGCAGTCTTTCCTGCTTTGTAGGGTAACATAATTAGTTTTAACACTGGATCACAGCTGTGCCGAATGTAGTACAGTTCCTGTTGCATCTAGGCTTCGTTTACAAGTTCAGCCTTGTACATAGCATCAGAGTCCTCATGTATATATGCATTCCCTAACAATTGGTTATTTGTGCTTCGGTCTTGTTTTTCAGTTTTTTCCACCATGTGATGTCTGGCCTCAGCTTGCAGAATTTAAAACTTAAGCGTATTTTACTCATGACCTTTACAAAAATTAAAATTTTCAGTTTGCTCTGTAGGTCTCAGCTGGTGGTAGAAATGCTTGCTAAAACAGTTTTTCTGGTTTGTTTTTGTTTTTGTTTTTTAGCTCTATCAGCATTTGAACCTGTCGGAGATTTTGGAAAATTGTGCAGCCTTTGCTTTTAATATTTGACCTCTGGTAAAATAATGTGAAACTTCAAGTATAGATTCTGGTAAAAGGTGTAAAACCTCAAGTATAGATGCTCTCTTCTAGAGACCAGCACACTTCTGAAGTGCAGGATTTTAGATAGGCCTTTATCTTGCATGATTTCTACATAATTTCACCCTAACAATGCATTAAAGATAGTCTTTTGTTGCTCTTGTCACTCATGTGCCTCTATTGTTTAAGCTGACCTTGGAGAGGAGCTTCAGCTCCCAGTACCTGGCTTTACTCATGGTCCTTCTGAGACTGATGATGCCTCTGCTCTTTTTGCTTCCCAGTCCCTGTGCAAGGGCAGCGTGCCCATGTCCCTGACTGCCTTTTGTTGTTATGTGAACGACTGGCCGCGCCACCATGGGCACTTTGGGGAAAGTCTCTTAGTACCTTGAGGACTTAGGCTCCCACTTAGCCCCCCCAGAAGGGGTGAAGATATAGGATTCCTAGAGCTTCTAGCTCATCTCCCCTTCCAATTCTGGTCCCCTCTAACCCTCTTCATAAACTCCCACTATCTTTCAAGGTTAGAGCATATGAATTTTATTCACACAACAAACCATGTGTCACAAAGCTCTCCCTACATACTTTTTCCCATCTCTTACCATTCATTCACCACTCCAGCTTTGGCCAGATCGAATTATTTCTTGGTCCATAATTCTGTTCTCTCTCATTCCTACCTTGCACATATTATTCGTTCTTCCAGAATGCCTTCCACATGCCTTCCCTTCCTCACTTATTATTATTTGCTGATGGTAACCATAGCTGGCTGAAGTCTGTACTTTTTTTTTTTTTTTTTTTTTTGTATTCACGGGTCTCT
>NW_006776799.1:1315441-1332593 GCF_000442215.2 Lipotes vexillifer
TCCCAGACCGGGGCACGACCCCATGTCCCCTGCATCGGCAGGCGGACTCTCAACCACTGCGCCACCTGGGAAGCCCTGAAGTCTGTGCTTTTAAGCTCTCTCATCCTTTCTTGCTTACACCTCTCCTTCCCTCTCTCTCAGGCAGGCTTAGGTGCCTCCACCGTGTGCTCCCATAGCACTGTCCTCCTCTCTTTTACAGCTCTTATTCTGGTTACAGTCACAGGTCTGAGATGATTAGGTGCTCCCAGTACTGACCACAGTGCCAGCTGGCGCTCAATAAAAAACTGAAGTAAGAATCAATGGCTCAGGAAGGAGAAGAAATGTGAAGAGTAATTTTTTCTGTACCTACTGTCGTCATTCACAGGCTCAGTAGTTTGAGAAGCTTGTATTGCCTGTTTTGACTTTTAGAATAGAATGGAAATTAAATGGGAATTCTCTGTGGATTAGAGTTTTTAAAAAATTATTGCTTAAGCACACTTTTTTTTAGCGTCTACATCATAACCATTTTACATCAAGACATGGTGCATGCATGTGTGTATGTGTGTGTTTAAATCAAACTGAAAGTTTTAAGTTATAATGCATACTCTTACTAATTGTAATGAACACTGATGTTTTCTATTCTTCTCTATTTCACTTTTCTCAATGCTGTTAATGACCTACTAGATTGATTTTACAATCCTTATAGGTCACAGTCAGCACCTTGGAAACCACTGCTCTAAATAACTGTACTTTGTCCTATACTTGGAGTGTTGGTGTATCCGTCAGAGTTCAACCAGAGAATATGAACCAGTAGAAGATACATATTAAGAGATTTATTGCAAGCAGTTGGCTTACACAAATGTAGGGGCTGGGTATGTAAGGCTGAAATCTGTAGGGCAGGCCATCAAGATGAGAGGGAGGGTAGAACTCTGCAACAGACTGAAGCTGCTGTCCAAAGGCAGAATTTCTACTTCCTCTGGGAAGCCTCAACTCTGCTCTTAAGGCCCTTCAACTGATTGAAGGAGGCTCACCCAGATTTTCTAGGGTAATCTCCCTTACTTAAAGTCAACTGATTTTGGACTTTAATCACATCTACAAAATACCTTACAGCGACACCTAGATTAGTGTCTGATTAAATAACTGGGGGCTGTAGCCTAGTCAAGTTGGCATATCAAAAGACCATCACAGGAGGTGTAAGGAGCCTGGTCCTCAGCCCATTTTATTATCTAAAGATAGGAATCGATTTTAGTTCACCTACCACTAGGATGCTTTACATCACATTCCTTTCTTCTGCTGTACTAAAGTTAACCTTCTTGAGATCCTTACCCACTCGTTTGCTGGTATTTAGTCCCATCCATGTTTTCACATTTTCTCCCATTACCCTGGGTAAGTGCACAATTTTTGAGAGTTTTACAGAATTCCTTATGTTAGGAGTCCGTCTCCTTTTAACCTGCACTGTTACTTCTGATGATATTCTTGAACAGATGGTCAAGTTCCCTTCAAGGCTCTTTTACTCTGTTTCCAGGCAAAATTTGGGGCCTGGGGTTCCTAAAACCCAAGGTTCCTAAAACTTCAGAGTTTACTGTTTAGTCCTCATGATACCCCTTAGCCCTCCCATCAGAGGTGCAGCCACCCTTGGGAGCTTTGCATGGGGGAGTGTAAACTTCTATACCTGAGCAACTTCTATACCCTAGGGAAGTCTTTCCCTTCTCAGCCTCTTTGGTTTGGTCATTGGCCCCCTTTCTTCCCTTTAACCACACATGCTATAGTACTCCCCCATCTGTTTTCCTATTTAGACAGTTCAGAATAATCTCCCTCCATGGGCTTTTAGAAACACAGTGCTGGCTCTGGTAGTAAAAGAAGAAGTGGATACCAACTGCTAAAACAAATGCTAGAACAGACCCTGACTTCATAACTCATCCTGTTGTATATGTACAAGAGTATTAACTTCTGTGAATGGGAAGTCAGGTACTCCTCTAAGGAGATTACCCTGTCCCCCCAAAAAAGGTGCCAATTAGTTCATTTTTTTTCTGTGATGGAGACACCTGTCCAGTGGGAACAAGACCAAGGCCACCAATTTATTTCATGCTGGCCACCAGCTGTCAGTTTTGTAAAGCATATGTCTCTGGTTTAAACTAAAAGTTTGGCTGAGCTGAAAGAGAACATTGCTAGTTTCTCATGGATATGTTTAACTGTTTATTATAATTTTAAAAATACAGTGAAAAACATGAACATCAGTGGAATTGCCCAGTTTTCTGTTAAACTGTCTACTGGAAAAACTCACTAATTTGGACAATTTGTCCAAGTTTCAGATGAGCTAAGTTTATATCTATTTATGATGAAATTTCTTCCTGATTATGTTAAAGACATAAACTGATTTTGTAAGGAGATATTAAACTTAATTTTAAGATTTTTCAAGTACTTAAACTATATATATTTGTGGGTAAATGTGCTAATTATAATTGAATTCTATTTTGTCAAAATGAAGAGATATAGGACCTTCTAATCTTTTTATTTCATTGATAATTTCTGTATATGTTACCTTGATAAAACTCCACTTATTTTAAAATGTTCTTTCATAAAAAGTTTCCTTGCATTTATCTTTCTACAGAGTCAACCACAGCTATTCTAAATTTGAAGAGTTTGTATCCTTCATATTTGGTTGTTGATAATCTACAAGTATGAAGTGATTGGTGCCATTGATAATACAAAAATGTATGTTGGATTTTATCATGGGTTTTGTGTACATTCTATGAATATCTGGGGATAAAAAAATTTACAACACTCCGATGATGTACGAGAGACACTATCTAGATATGATTATCTTCATCAGATGTCAAAAGACTAGTTTTTGGAGCCAGAGAATATTCTATTTTAAGGTTTTTGTGATGGTTAACTTTGTGTGTCAACTTGGCTGGGCCATGGTGGCCAGCTATTTGGTCACACAGTATTTTAGATGTTTTTGTGAGGGTGTTTTTGAGTGAGTTTAACATTGGAATTGGTAGACTTTGAGTATAAAGCAAATTGTCCTCTGTAATGTGGGTGGGACTCATCCAACCAGTTGAAGGCCTTAATAGTAAAAGGCTGACCTCCCCTGAAGCAGAGAGAATCCTTTGGACTTGAACTCCAACAGCAACTGTTCCCTGGGTCTCCAGCCAGCTACTCTGTAGATTTTGGACTTGTCAGCCTCTATGATCACATGAGCCAATTCCTTAAAATAAATCTAGTTTAATATAAATACAAATATAGTACGTATTAAATATTTTATACACACACATCCTGTTGGTTGTGTTTCTCTGGAGAACACTGACAAATAAAGGCCACTTTGTGTTGCCTTGTTTTTTTTTTTAACATCTTTATTGGAGTATAATTGCTTTACAATGGTGTGTTAGTTTCTGCTTTATAACAAAGTGAATCAGTTATACATATACATATGTTCCCATATCTCTTGCCCCTTGCGTCTCCCTCCCCCGCAACCTCCCTATCCCACCCCTCCAGACGTTCACAAAGCACCGAGCTGATCTCCCTGTGCTATGCGGCTGCTTCCCACTAGCTATCTACCTTCCGTTTGGTAGTGTATATATGTCCATGCCTCTCTCGCGCTTTGTCACAGCTTACCCTTCCCCCTCCCCATATCCTCAAGTCCGTTATCCAGTAGGTCTGTGTCTTTATTCCTGTCTTCCCCCTAGGTTCTTCATGACATTTTTTTTTTCTTAAATTCCGTATATATGTGTTAGCATACGGTATTTGTCTTTCTCTTTCTGACTTACTTCCCTCTGTATGACAGACTCTAGGTCTATCCACCTCATTACAAATAGCTCAATTTTGTTTCCTTTTTTTTTTTAACATCTTTATTGGGGTATAATTGCTTTACAATGGTGTGTTAGTTTCTGCCCTATAACAAAGTGAATCAGTTATACATATACATATGTTCCCATATCTCTTCCCTCTTGCGTCTCCCTCCCCCGCAACCTCCCTATCCCACCCCTCCAGGCGGTCACAAAGCACCGAGCTGATATCCCTGAGCTGATATCCCTGTGCTATGCGGCTGCCCCCGACTAGCCATCTACCCTACGTTTGTTAGTGTATATATGTCCATGCGTCTCTCTCGCCTCGTCACAGCTCACCCTTCCCCCTCCCCATATCCTCAAGTCCGTTATCCAGTAGGTCTGTGTCTTTATTACTGTCTTACCCCTAGGTTCTTCATGACATTTATTTTTTCTTAAATTCCATATATATGTGTTAGCATACGGTATTTGTCTTTCTCTTTCTGACTTACTTCACTCTGTATGACAGACTTTAGGTCTATCCCCCTAATTACAAACAGCTCAATTTCGTTTCTTTTTATGGCTGAGTAATATTCCATTGTATATATGTGCCACATCTTCTTTATCCATCCATCTGATGATGGACACTTAGGTTGTTTCCATCTCCGGGCTATTGTAGATAGAGCTGCAATGAACATTTTGGTACATGACTCTTTCTGAATTCTGGTTTTCTCAGGGTATATGCCCAGTAGTGGGATTGCTGGGTCATATGGTAGTTCTATTTGTAGTTTTTTAAGGAACCTCCATACTGTTCTCCATAGTGGCTGAACCAATTCACATTCCCACCAGCAGTGCAAGAGTGTTCCCTTTTCTCCACACCCTCTCCAGCATTTATTGTTTCTAGATTTTTTGATGATAGCCATTCTGACTGGTGTGAGATGATATCTCATTGTAGTTTTGATTTGCATTTCTCTAATGATTAATGATGTTGAGCATTCTTTCATGTGTTTGTTGGCAGTCTGTATATCTTCTTTGGAGAAATGTCTATTTAGGTCTTCTGCCCATTTTTGGATTGGGTTTTTTGTTTTTTGTTATTGAGCTGCATGAGCTGCTTATAAATTTTGGAAAATTAATCCTTTGTCAGTTGCTTCATTTGCAAATATTTTCTCCCATTCTGAGGGTTGTCTTTTGGTCTTGTTTATGGTTTCCTTTGCTGTGCAAAAGCTTTGAAGTTTCATTAGGTCCCATTTGTTTATTTTTGTTTTTATCTCCATTACTCTAGGAGATGGGTCAAGAAGGATCTTGCTGTGATTTATGTCATAGAGTGTTCTGCCTATGTTCTTTCCATTTCTCTAGGAGGTGGCTCAAAATGGATCTTGCTGTGCTTTATGTCATAGAGTGTTCTGCCTATGTTTTCCTCTAAGAGTTTGATAGTTTCTGGCCTTACATTTAGGTCTTGCATCCATTTTGAGCTTATTTTTGTGTATGGTGTTAGGGAGTGATCTAATCTCATACTTTTACATGTACCTGTCCAGCTTTCCCAGCACCACTTATTGAAGAGGCTGTCCTTTCTCCACTGTACATTCCTGCCACCTTTATCAAAGATAAGGTGACGATATGTGCGTGGGTTTATCTCTGGGTTTTCTATCCTGTTCCATTGATCTATCTTTCTGTTTTTGTGCCAGTACCATACTGTCTTGATTACTGTAGCTTTGTAGTATAGTCTGAAGTCAGGCAGCCTGATTCCGCCAGCTCCGTTTTTCGTTCTCAAGATTGCTTTGGCTATTCGGGATCTTTTGTGTTTCCATACAAATTGTGAAATTTTTTGTTCTAGTTCTGTGAAAAATGCCAGTGGTATTTGATAGGGATTGCATTGAATCGGTAGATTGCTTTGGGTAGTAATTTTCATAATGTTGAATCTTCCAGTCCCAGAACATGGTATATCTCTCCATCTATTTGTATCATCTTTAATTTCTTTCATCAGTGTCTTATAATTTTCTGCATACAGGTCTTTTGTCTCCTTAGGTAGGCCTATTCCTAGATATTTTATTCTTTTTGTTGCAATGGTAAATAGGAGTGTTTTCCTGATTTCACTTTCAGATTTTTCATCATTAGTGTATAGGAATGCCAGAGATTTCTGTGCATTAATTTTGTATCCTGCTACTTTACCGAATTCATTGATTAGCTCTAGTAGTTTTCTGGTAGCATCTTTAGGATTCTCTATGTATAGTATCATGTCATCTGCAAACAGTGACACCTCTTTTCTTCTTTTCCGATTTGGATTCCTTTTATTTCCTTTTCTTCTCTGATTGCTGTAGCTAAAACTTCCAAAACTATGTTGAATAAAATTGGTGAGTGTGGGCAGCCTTGTCTCGTTCCTGATCTTAGTGGAAATGCTTTCAGTTTTTCACCATTGAGGACGATGTTGGCTGTGGGTTTGTCATATATGGCCTTTATTATGTTGAGGAAAGTTCCCTCTCTGCCTACTTTCTGCAGGGTTTTTATCATAGATGGGTGTGGAATTTTGTCGAAAGCTTTCTCTGCATCTATTGAGATGACCATATGGTTTTTCTCCTTCAGTTTGTTAATATGGTTTATCACATTGATTGATTTGCATATATTGAAGAATTCTTGCATTTCTGGAATGAACCCTACTTGATCATGGTTTATGATCCTTTTAATGTGCTGTTGGATTCTGTTTGCTAGTATTTTCTTGAGGATTTTTGCATCTATGTTCATCAGTGATATTGGCCTGTAGTTTTCTTTCTTTGTGACATCCTTGTCTGGTTTTGGTATCAAGGTGATGGTGGCCTCGTAGAATGAGTTTGGGAGTGTTCCTCCCACTGCTATATTTTGGAAGAGCTTGAGAAGGATAGCTATTAGCTCTTCTCTAAATGTTTGATAGAATTCGCCTGTGAAGCCATCTGGTCCTGGGCTTTTGTTTGTTGGAAGATTTTTAATCACAGTTTCAATTTCAGTGCTTGTGATTGATGTGTTCATATTTTCTATTTCTTCCTGATCCAGTCTTGGCAGGTTGTGCATTTCTAAGAATTTGTTCATTTCTTCCAGATTGTCCATTTTATTGGCATAGAGTTGCTTGTAGTAATCTCTCATAATCTTTTGTATTTCTGCAGTGTCAGCTGTTACTTCTCCTTTTTCATTTCTAATTCTATTGATTTTAGTCTTCTCCCTTTTTTTCTTGATGAGTCTGGCTAATGGTTTATCTATTTTGTTTATCTTCTCAAAGAACCAGCTTTTAGTTTTATTGATCTTTGCTATTGTTTCCTTCATTTCTTTTTCATTTATTTGTGATCTGATTTTTATGATTTCTTTCCTTTTGCTAACTTTGGGGGTTTTTTGTTCTTCTTTCTCTAAGTGCTTGAGGTGCAAGGTTAGGTTGTTTATTTAAGATGTTTCCTGCTTAAGGTGGGCTTGTATTGCTATAAACTTCCCTCTTACAACTGCTTTTGCTGTATCCCATAGGTTTTGGGTTGTTGTGTCTCCACTGTCATTTGTTTCTAGATATTTTTTTATTTCCTCTTTGATTTCTTCAGTGATCACTTCGTTATTAAGTAGTGTATTGTTAGCCTCCATGTGCTTGTATTTTTTACAGATATTTTCCTGTAATTGATATCTAGTCTCATGGCGTTGTGGTTGGAAAAGATACTTGATACAATTTCAATTTTCTTAAATTTAGCAAGGCTTGATTTGTGACCCAAGATATGATCTATCCTTGAGAATGTTCCATGAGCACTTGAGAAAAATGTGTATTCTGTTGTTTTTGGATGGAGTGTCCTATAAATATCAGTTAGGTCCATCTTGTTTAATGAAGCTTGTGTTTCCTTATTTATTTTCATTTTGGATGATCTGTCCATTGGTGAAAGTGGGGTGTTAAAGTCCCCTACTATGAATGTGTTACTGTTGACTTCCCCTTTTATGGCTGTTAGTTTTTGCCTTATGTATTGAGGTGCTCCTATGTTGGGTGCATAAATATTTACAATCGTTATATCTTCTTCTTGGATCGATCCATTGGTCATTATGTAGTGTCCTTCTTTGTCTCTTCTGATGGTCTTTATTTTAAAGTCTATTTTGTCTGATATGAGAATTGCTACTCCAGCTTTCTTTTGGTTTCCATTTGCATGGAATATCTTTTTCCATCCCCTTACTTTCAGTCTGTATGTGTCTCTAGGTCTGAAGTGGGTCTATTGTAGACAGCATATATATGGGTCTTGGTTTTGTATCTATTCAGCCAGTCTGTGTCTTTTGGTGGGAGCATTTAGTCCATTTACATTTAAGGTAATTATCGATATGTATGTTCCTATTCCCACTTTCTATATTGTTTTGGGTTCGTTATTATAGGTCTTTTCCTTCTCTTGTGTTTCTTGTTTAGAGAAGTTCCTTTAGCAGTTGTTGTAAAGCTGGTTTGGGGAAGCTGAACTCTCTCAGCTTTTGCTTGTCTGTAAAGGTTTTAATTTCTCCATCAAATCAGAATGAGATCCTTGCTGGGTAGAGTAATCTTGGTTGCAGGTTTTTCTCCTTCATCACTTTCAGTATGTCCTGCCACTCCCTTCTGGCTTGCAGAGTTTCTGCTGAGAGATCAGCTGTTAACCTTACGGGGATTCCCTTGTGTGTTATTTGTTGTTTTTCCCATGCTGCTTTTAATATGTTTTCTTTGTATTTAATTTTTGTCACTTTGCTTAATATGTGTCTTGGCGTATTTCTCCTTGGATTTATCCTGTATGGGACTCTCTGTGCTTCCTGGACTTGATTAACTATTTCCTTAACCATATTAGGGAAGTTTTCAACTACAATCTCTTCAAATATTTTCTCAGTCCCTTTCTTTTTCTCTTCTTCTTCTGGAACCCCTATAATTCAAATGTTGGCGTGTTTAATGTTGTCCCAGAGGTCTCTGAGACTGTCCTCAGTTCTTTTCATTCTTTTTTCTTTATTCTGCTCTGCAGTAATTATTTTCAGTATCTTATCTTCCAGGTCACTTATCCGTTCTTCTGCCTCAGTTATTCTGCTATTGATCCCATCTAGAGTATTTTTAATTTCATTTATTGTGTTGTTTATCGTTGCTTGTTTCATCTTTATTTCTTCTAGGTCCTTGTTAAATGTTTCTTGCATTTTGTCTATTCTATTTCCAAGAGTCTGGATCATCTTTACTGTCATTATTCTGAATTCTTTTTCAGGTAGACTGCCTATTTCCTCTTCATTTGTTAGGTCTGGTGCATTTTTATCTTGCTCCTTCATCTGCTGTGTGTTTTACTGTATTCTCATTTTGCTTATCTTACTGTGTTTGGGATCTCCTTTTTGCAGGCTGCAGGTTCGTAGTTCCCGTTGTTTTTGATGTCTGTCTTCAGTGGCTAAGGTTGGTTCAGTGGGTTGTGTAGGCTTCCTGGTGGAGGAGACTAGTGCCTGTGTTCTGGTGGATGAGGCTGGATCTTGTCTCTCTAGTGGGCAGGTCCACGTCTGGTGGTGTGTTTTGGGGTGTCTGTGGACTTATTATGATTTTAGGCAGCCTCTCTGCTAATGGTGGGGTTGTGTTCCTGTTTTGCTAGTTGTTTGGCATAGGTTGTCCGGCACTGTTGCTTGCTGGTCGTTGAGTGAAGCTGGGTCCTGGTGTTAAGATGGAGGTCTCTGGGAGATTTTCGCCGTTTGATATTATGTGGAGCTGGAAGGTCTCTTGTTGACCAGTGTCCTGAAGTTGGCTCTCCCACCTCAGAGGCAGAGCCGTGACTCCTGGCTGGAGTACCAAGAGCCTTTCATCCACACGGCTCAGAATAAAAGGGAGGAAGTACAGACAATTTGTGGGAGAAAGAAAGAAAATAAAAGAAAGAAAGAAAGAAAGGAGGGAAGGAAGGAATAAGGACAGAAAGAAAGAAGATACAGTGAAATAAAATAAAGTATAATAAAGTTATTGAATTAAAAAATAATTATTTAGGGAAAAAAAGGGACGGATACAGACAAAATCTTACACAGAAGCATACACATACACCCTCACAAAAAGAGGTAAAGGGGAAAAAAATCATAAATCTTGCTCTCAAAGTCCACCTCCTCAATTTGGGATGATTCGTTGTCTAGAGGAGGGAAGGAAGGAAAGAAAGATAGGAAGGAAGGAAGGAAGGAACGAAGGAAGAAAGAAAGAAAGAAAACAAAGAAAGAAAGAAAACAAAGAATGCAAAGTATAATAAAGTTATTAAAATTAAAATTAATTATTAAGATAAAAAATTAAAAAAAAACAATGGACAGATATAACTCTAGGACAAATGGTGGAAGCAAAGCTATACAGAGAAGATCTCACACAGAAGCATACACATACACATTCACAAAAAGAGGAAAAGGGGAAAAAATCATAGATCTTGCTCTTGAAGTCTACCTCCTTCAATTTGGCATGATTCATTGTCTATTCATGTATTCCACAGATGCAGGGTACATCAAGTTGATTGTGGAGCTTTAATCTGCTGTTTCTGAGGCTGCTGGGAGAGATTTCCCTTTCTCTTTGTTCTTACAGCTCACAGGGGCTCAGCTTTGCATTTGGCCCTGTCTCTGCGTGTAGGTCGCTGGAGGGCGTATGTTTTTTGCTCAGACAGGACGGGGTTAAAGGAGCCGCTGATTGGGGGCCCTGGCGCAGTCAGGCCGGGGGGAGGGAGGGGCACGGTGTGCAGGGCGAGCCTGTGGCGGCAGAGGCCAGCGTGACGTTGCACCAGCTTGAGACCCCCTGTACGTTCTCCCGGGGAAGTTGTCCCTGGATCCCGGGAAGCTGGCAGTGGCGGGCTGCACAGGCTCCCCGGAAGAGGGGTGTGGAGAGTGACCTGTGCTCGCACACAGGCCCCTTGGTGGCGCCAGAAGCAGCCTTAGCGTCTCCCACCCGTCTATGGGGTCCGCGATTTTAGCCACAGCTCGCGTCCATCTCTGGAGTTCCCTTAAGCAGTGCTCTTAAACCCCTCTCCTCGGGCTTCCCTGGTGGCGCAGTGGTTGAGAGTCCGCCTGCCGATGCAGGGGATACGGGTTCGTGCCCCGGTCTGGGAAGATCCCACATGCCGTGGAGCGGCTGGGCCCGTGAGCCATGGCCGTTGAGCCTGCTCGTCCGGAGCCTGTGCTCCACAATGGGAGAGGCCACAACAGTGAGAGGCCCACATACCGCAAAAAAAAAAAAAAAAAAAAACCCCTCTCCTCGCGAACCAGGAAACAAACAGGGAAGAAAAAGTCTCTTGCCTCTTCGGCAGGTCCAGACTTTTCCCCGGACTCCCTCCCTGCTAGCCGTGGTGCACTAACCCCTTCAGGCTGTGTTCAAGCCGCCAACCCCAGTCCGACCGACCGAAACCCAAGCCTCAGCTCCCAGCCCCGCCCGCCCCGGCGGGTGAGCAGAGAAGCCTCTCGGGCTGGTGAGTGCCTGTCGGCACCGATCCTCTGTGCGGGAATGTCTCCGCTTTGCCCTCCGCAACCCTGTGGCTGCGCTCTCCTCCGCGGCCCCGAAGCTCCCCGCTCCGCCTCCCGCAATCTCTGCCCGCGAAGGGGCTTCCTAGTGTGTGGAAACCTTTCCTCCTTCACAGCTCCCTCCCACTGGTGCAGGTCCCGTCCGTATCCTTTCGTCTCTGTTTATTCTTTTTTCTTTTGTCCTACCCAGGTACGTGGGGAGTTTCTTGCCTTTTGGGAGGTGTGAGGTCTTCTGCCAGCATTCAGTAGGTGTTCTGTAGGAGTTGTTCCAGGTGTAGATATATTTCTGGTGTATCTGTGGGGAGGAAGGTGATCTCCGCGTCTTACTCTTCTGCCATATCCCAGCACCACCCCCCCCATTCTTTTTTATTTCTTTATTGTGCTCTGCAGTAGTTATTTCCACTATCTTATCTTCCAGGTCACTTATCCCTTCTTCTGCCTCAGTTATTCTGCTATTGATCCCTTCTAGAGTATTTTTAATTTCATTTATTGTGTTGTTCATCGTTGTTTGATCTTTAGTTCTTCTAGGTCCTTGTTAAATATTTCTTGCATTTTGTGTATTGTATTTCCAAGATTTTGGGTCATCTTTACTATCATTATTCTGAATTCTTTTTCAGGTAGACTGCCTATTTCCTCTTCATTTGTTAGGTCTGGTGGGTTTTTATCTTGCTCCTTCATCTGCTGTGTGTTTTTCTGTATTCTCATTTTGCTTATCTTACTGTGTTTGGGATCTCCTTTTTGCAGGCTGCAGGTTCGTAGTTCCCGTTGTTTTTGATGTCTGTCTTCAGTGGCTAAGGTTGGTTCAGTGGGTTGTGTAGGCTTCCTGGTGGAGGAGACTAGTGCCTGTGTTCTGGTGGATGAGGCTGGATCTTGTCTCTCTAGTGGGCAGGTCCACGTCTGGTGGTGTGTTTTGGGGTGTCTGTGGACTTATTATGATTTTAGGCAGCCTCTCTGCTAATGGTGGGGTTGTGTTCCTGTCTTGCTAGTTGTTTGGCATAGGTTGTCCAGCACTTTAGCTTGCTGGTCGTTGAGTGAAGCTGGGTGCTGGTGTTGAGATAGAGATCTCTGGGAGATTTTCGCCGTTTGATATTATGTGGCGCTGAGAGGTCTCTTGTTGACCAGTGTCCTGAAGTTGGCTCTCCCACCTCAGAGGCACAGCACTGTCTCCTGGCTGCAGCACCAAGAGACTTTCATCCACATGGCTCCTAATAAAAGGGAGAAAAAGTAGAAAGAAAGAATTAGTAGAAGAAAGAAAGAGTGAAAGGAGGGAGGGAGGGAGGAATGAAGGAAGGAAGGAGGGAAGGAAGGAAAAAAAGAAAGAAGATAAAGTAAAATAAAATAAGATAAAATATAATAAAGTTTTAAAAATAATAAATAATTATTAAGAAAAAAATTTAAAAATACGGACGGACAGAACCCTAGGACAAATGGTGGAAGCAAAGCTATACAGACAAAATCTCACAGAGAAGCATACACATAGACACTCACAAAAAGAGGAAAAGGGGAAAAAATCATAAATCTTGCTGTCAAAGTCCACCTCCTCAATTTGGGATGATTCGTTGTCCATTCATGTATTCCATAGATGCAGGGTATATCAAGTTGATTGTGGAGCTTTAATCTGCTGCTCCTGAGGCGGCTGGGAGAGATTTCCCTTTCTCTCCTTTGTTCTCACAGCTCCCAGGGGCTCAGCTTTGGATTTGGCCCTGTCTCTGCGTGTAGGTCGCTGGAGGGCGTATGTTCTTCACTGAGACAGGACGGGGTTAAAGGAGCAGCTGATTCGGGGTCTCTGGCTCACTCAGGCCGGGGGCAGGGAGCGGCTCGGAGTGCGGGGCGGGCCTGCGTCGGCAGAGGCCGGCGTGACGTTGCACCAGCCTGAGGCGCGCCGTGCGTTCTCCCGGGGAAGTTGTCCCTGGATCTCGGGACCCTGGCAGTGGCGAGCTGCACAGGCTTCCCGGAAGGGAGGTGTGGAGAGTGACCTGTGCTCGCACACAGGCTACTTGGTGGCGGCAGCAGCAGCCTTAGCGTCTCAGGCCCGTCTCTGGGGTCCGCGCTTTTAGCCGCGGCTCTCGCCAGTCTCTGGAGCTCCTTTAAGCAGCGCTCTTAATCCCCTCTCCTCGCGCACCAGGAAACGAAGAGGGAAGAAAAAGTCTCTTGCCTCTTCGGCAGCTCCAGACTTTTCCCCGGACTCTCTCCAGGCTAGCCGTGGTGCACTAACCCCCTGCAGGCTGTGTTCACACCGCCAACCCCAGTCCTCTCCCTCGCTCCGACCGAAGCCCAAGCCTCAGTTCCCAGCCCCGCCCGCCCCGGCGGGTGAGCGGACAAGCCTCGGGCTGGTGAGTGCCGGTCGGCGCCGATCCTCCGTGCGGGAATCTCTCCGCTCTGCCCTCCGCGCCCCTGTGGCTGCGCTCTCCTCCGCGGCCCCGAAGCTCCCCGCTCCGCCTCCCGCAGTCTCTGCCCGCGAAGGGGATTCCAGTGTGTGGAGACCTTTCCTCCTTCACAGCTTCCTCCCACTGGTGCAGGTCCCGTCCGTATCCTTTCGTCTCTGTTTATTCTTTTTTCTTTTGCCCTACCCAGGTACGTGGGGAGTTTCTTGCCTTTTGGGAGGTGTGAGGTCTTCTGCCAGTGTTCGGTAGGTGTTCTGTAGTTGTTCCTCATGTAGATGTATTTCTGGTGTATCTGTGGGGAGGAAGGTGATCTCCGCGTCTTAGTCTTCCGCCATCTTCCCCTCAATCCTGTGTTTCCTTTTGACTAGCCTGCTTTCTACCTCCCATTATGTAGGGTATATTTATTTTTTCATTTCCTGTTCTTTAGTTATTCATGAGAACACTAGGCTTACAATTAGTGAAATATACCTTTTGTCCTTATAGCCTTTGTCTTTATTAGTTATCCTCATATATACTATGTATATTCTCGGAGCTTCAAATCTTTCCTCTTTTCTGCCTTACTTACTGGATCAGTTGGTACAAGAGTTAAAGATTAGTTGTGTAATGTTTTATATTGTCTGTAATTTACTTCCAGTTATTTCAGCACACATATCACCATATTTATGGTAATAACTTTGTTTTAGGAGCCTTTAGTTAGCATTCTAGGTATAACAATCATGAATCTTCACTCTAGGATTAGTATTTGAAAGTCCCTAATTAGAAGTCTACATTCCAGTGATGCATACTTTAAATAGGAAGGTTTATTAATGTTGGGGATGTTACAAATAATTGGTGAAATGCATAATGTTGAAAATATGTGGATTGGTTTTAGAAATATTTTATGTAAATGGACTTTGAGTCAAGCAAGCTAAGCTTTTAGAGTAACACCTAACTCTAGTTCTCATTTGGTCCTGTTTTCTGAAATGTAGGATTCCGTTGAGGCATCCAGTTAGAAAATTAGACACATCCTACTGTAGAATATTGTCACAGTTGCTTTAAGTATACCTCCATGTAGGTTACTTCTCAGAGTAACTAAAGGACAGGAATCTGAGACTTTACTGAGCTTGCAAGATAGAGCTGTGGGTCTTTTTTTTCCATCTTCCTGCTCATCAATGTGTTTATATGCAGCAGAAAGCTCTCACTTATTTAGAATCTTTGGAGATTGCCAACGCTTACCCCCAAATGCCTGATAATTGTGCACGTCAGTTTGGCTTATGTCAATGTGCAACAAAAACCTAACATACTCCCTGGCACACAGTAGGCAATCAAGAAACTATAATTCTTATATCATAAATCAGTGAGGGACAAAAAGGAAACTGAAGTTTTAAGGTTGTCAGGATCCTCCTTTCTGAGGATGGTTTATCGCCAGATTTGTTTTTAAAACTTTAAGATATGGACTGATCCTGAATTCATTTTGACCTGCATTGATTAAAGAAAATGTGTCATAAGGAAGTAAAGGAAATAAGGGTTTTTTTTTCCTTATTGTTGAAAAAAATGTTGCTGTTGTTTTGAAAAAGTGTTGGAGCTCAAACTACCAGAAATGTGAAAAAGAATGATTCTTGTTGAAATCTTATAAGCTAATTTTAACTTTATTTGTTTTTCATAGCCTTGGGTTGCTGGGTCAGAAATGTCATTGCTAACTATATTTGTAAACTTGTTATCCCTAAAAGCCTGTCTCTGCTGCAAAGCAAGGGATATGGTCTTGTTTTGTTTCCTTTGATCAAGGAATAGAATATCACTCGTTGGCTCTGAAACAAGAAGTCTTAAACTTCAACATCCTTTTGTTTGCTTTTCTCAGTGAAATAAAGGAGGAGCAATGTGAAGGTGACTGAACTAAATATATATGTTTATATCTTGAATGGCGTTGAATATCAGGACCCAGGATGCTGTTGGCCTTTAGTTTTTTGCATTTTTGCATTGCAGTGGTATCACGATGGAGCTCTGATTATTATTTGTGTAATTAACTATTCATATATATTTGTAGAACAGTTATGGTAATATAAATAAAAATGATAGAACTATTATAAGAATACCGAAAGAGTCATGACCATATTGATGAAAGGGGAAGTCTTTACCTAGGTCAATTTTCCTTTCATCTCTGAGGTTCTACCTGATCAAGGCAAAACAAAGCCTGGCGGCAGATCATGAGCCATTGTGTAATGATACTGTATTGCTCTGGACACAGGTAGGGATTTTGGCAGGCCGGTCTACATTATAATACTAAATTAGTCTTGCAGATTTTTGTTCCAAGGGCATTAAGCATCATAGTGGATGAAATATTCAAAACTTATTTATAAATGAGAATATGAGGTGAGTGTAGGTATCTGGGGCAATATTGTTATCTCTCATATTACCCTGGGACAGCTTTCCCTCCCCTGACATTGAACCCAGCATAATTATTTGGACTATCTCATTTCATTCTTAAAGCAACTTTATGCAGTAGGTATTATTATAATAGCCATTTTGTGAATAATGAAACTGAGGCTTAGAGTGGTTTTACAATTTGGCAAGAGCTACATAGCTAGAGAATATAGGAGGTATTTAATTTAAAGTTAGGATCATACCAAGTGAAAACATTTATACCTATATATGTATATATATAAATAGATAGAAAAGGATATATCAGTAGATATAGGTATATGTGCCATGTGCTTTTTTGGTTAAATAATATATGTATTTCAGAGACTTTCATGTCAGCAGAGATAGATCTTTTAAATCATTGCATGAAATTACATATTTGTATATATTATAATTTAGTAAGACATTTTCTCTATCATTGGACATTTAGGTAATTTTCCATCTTAGGCTATTATAAATAGTTCTGTAAAGAACTTCCTTGCACAGGTATCTGTGCACACCTGCAAGTATCTCTATAAATACTTAGGTATAGCGTTATTGGATCAAAGGCATTTACATTAAAAATCTTGATAGCTATTCTCAAATTGCGACATTTTTCCTGCTTTTCCAAGTGTATTCTTTTTCCTATATCCTCACAAACACTGGATGTTGCAGTCTTTTTTAAAAAAAAAAATCATCCTGTGGGTGAATATATAGTATTTACTTCTTAAATTTGCTTAATTTTTAATGAAGTTGAGCATCTTTACACATTTATTGAACATTAATATGTCTTTGTTGAATTCTCAGTTTCCTTTCCGCTACTTATAGATGTAGTTGTTTAAGTTGATAAAACCCTTTTTATATTATGAATATTCATATTTCATTTTGATATTTGGCAATATATTCTCCTAATATTTGACTTGTTTTGTAATTTCATTGTGGTATATTTTGTTACCTAGAAGTTTTTAGCATTAATTTTTAATCAAATAGTTTACTCATTTTCTTTAGGATTTCTAGGGTCTACGGTTTTTTGGGAATGTCCTCTCTAGTCTGTTAAACATTGTCCCATATTTTCTTGTAGCAGTTTAATAGTTTATAATTTTTGTTCTTAACCAACGTTAAGTTTTACTTTTTGTTAATCATATGAAATAGGAATCTTTTTTCATATGGATATCTCATTCTTTCCATACTATTTATTGAATAGAC
>NW_006776799.1:1332603-1337575 GCF_000442215.2 Lipotes vexillifer
TTGAATAGAAAAGTAGAGGAGTGAAACAGAATAGGGTACAAAAATAGATCTATCTTGGGGCAAACTGCACTGCCTTAATAAACGAAGTTTTATTGTATGTTTTGGTATCTGATAGGGTCTATTTCCATCCTTATTCCTTGTTTGCAAGCAGCTTGTTAGTTTCCATGAAAAATGTTAGTGGGATTTTAATTTTGATTGCCCTGAATTCATATATTAAATTGGGGCAAAGAGACGTTTACAGTCATTTAGGATCATAGAGGTTTTTACAATATTAAGGATTTTAATTCAATAACATAGTATGGCATTACACTTATTCAAGGCTTTTTGAATTTTTCAGTTAAGTTTTATAAATAAAGGATATCCTTGCACATTTATAATCAGTAATTCTTGAATATTTTATAATTTCTGATCTTTTCTGTTATATTTTCTAAAGCTATTATGGGCTTTTTTGGTAGTTTTGAAATTCTGTTTTCACTGAACTCTTGTTCATTCTAACAGTTTTTCTGTTTAACCTCTTGGATTCTCCAGGTAAACAAAAGCTTAATTTGCAAATAATGAATTCTGGCTTTTCTGTTTCCTGTATTTATAGGTTTTACCTATGTGCCCACATAATTTACCAGACTATGAACAAGCTGAAGATGAAAAGTATATTACATTATTTCTTCTCTACAGAATTAAATGGTGATATGGTCATCTGATTGCTACATGCCTCAAACATTATTTAAAGTACTGTTTTCCAATATGTAGTCATATAGTTAGTTTTCTGTTTGTTTTATTTAATTTCTGGTTATCTCCAAATGGACTTTATAAACCAGACTGATTGGAGAAGGACATTTGATAGCAGATGTGTGTGTATACACACAAACACATATACACATATATACATGTGTATGTATACACACATTTTTTTATTCATACATTAAGCTGGTAGTAAAACTGAGTTATGTTACCGTATGAATATCGTTTGAATCCTTGTTTAGCAATCATATACTTGAACCTATTAGCAGAAGTAGACAAGGGGCAAACATCAATGGAATAATTTCTGATCATCTCTGCCAATAGTTTCCAGGACATGTACGTTCCAGATTCAAGTAACTTTTTTTGTGTGTTGTTAAAGTTTGCTCCCCTAGGCATGCTGCAATGTGGTCCACTCAACTGTCGATGTTTTCCAAAAGATACAGATATAGATTTTTTTCTAGTGTCTTATATTTGAAATATACACTCCACCTCTTCTACATTTGAATATGTGAATCTTTGATTATTTAGGATTCAACTCAAATATTTTCCCCTCCATGAAATTCATGACAATAAAAAAATTACTTGGTATATTCCTTTGTTACATCAGTTATCACATATATTTTAGTTGTTTATTTTGACTTCTATGTCCCTACTGAGCTGTGAGCTACTTGAAACTGTACCTTCTTCAGTGTCTAGCACAGTGTCTGGCATAGAGTTGAGTCTTTGTAAATTTTTGATGAATGAATAAATAAGTGATTACCAAAACATATAAGGGAAGTGAAAGATCAAACAGGCTGTCTAAGAGAAAGTCATAAACCTGACAATTTAAGAAAAATATTGGAAGGTTCTATGGAAGGGGCATAGGAAGCATATTTTATGAAAAGATTAACTTAAAAGGTACAAACCCCATAGTTTAGAAGTGTTCATTTTGATGCAGAAATGTTTATTGTGTTGGAGAAATGCGGTAGAGACCAAGTGAATGGTACAAGGCTATGAAAACATGTTGAAAGTCAGGAAGAAAAACAGTTATGCATTCTGGTACAAAACCTATAAATGACACGATTTTGAGAAGTATGTAGAATTAGGAACCACACTACATCTGTTTCTTTGTACGCAGTATATATTTCTGGTTTATAGGTTACCATATACAGCATGTAAGAGTTGCCAGTTTTCCAATCATATGAATGTAAAGCACATCTGGACTAGCAGGGCCAGCTTTATAAGCAATAGACTTAATTTCTTTCATCTCTGACCTTCTGTCCTGCTTTCTATTGATGTTTTTATTATCACCTTTTAATGTATATTTTTTAAAAAACTACTCACTCCTAGATTTGGGAGGACATGACAAAGTTTTGTCAGGCACAGTCTAGATACTTCATAATTGTTGAATTTAATTGAAAATGTCAGTTTTTATCATGCAAATTAGTTAGGCTTGATGAATTATACATTTCTTTTTAAAAAATATTCTTCAGTGTATTAAGTGAGGGATTGTATACCTATTTCCAGTTACTTTTCAAATAAAACAAATATTTCAGCAGAAAGAAGGACAATAATTTTCTTACAGCTACATCTGAACACCACATTTAGTAGTCTTTTGAATGACTTAGGTCAGAAAGAAAGAGCTACCAATATCCTGGTTGTTCTGCAGCTCTTGAGCAATATTTTGATAGTCATTTCATTAAAAGGTTCAATGAGGATTTAATTTATATCTACATGGAAGTAAAATGAGAGATGACAAATGAGAGCTTAACACAGCCCAGTACAGAATAGAAGTCAGTTTCAATGATTCTGTGTTTGAAATATAATTCTAATAAAACCAGCACACTGCAACATCAGGGCTTGTATAGGTCATAGCATGAAATGGGTTCACTGTGGGTATTTGCTTTGGTAAATAAAGCCTGAAGATGCTTTACCTTAATTTTATTGCAGCTGATATGGTATACTCTGATTCTATAAAAAGTGATAAATGTTGCTAACCATATAATGTATTCTGTGGCTAATGTTGTCTCTCAAATTATTAAAAGTGGTACATTTTTTAAATTAGTAAGTTATTTTTATTCTGATTCAGTTTTCCTTTTCTTAACATCTCAGTTGATTTTATGACAAAACAGTTGTTCAGAAGAAATTCTTCGTACAAAATTTTTAACTTACGTAGTTTTGGATATGTAGCAGATTTTTTTTTAATCAAGAAAACTGTCTTTTCTAGATTTTCATCTTTTTGTTGATATCTTACTACAGGTCTTCAGCACATACTCCAATGAAGACTATGATAGGAGAAATGATGAAGTTGACCCTGTGGCTGCTTCAGCCGAGTATGAACTTGAAAAGCGTGTAGAAAAGCTGGAACTTTTCCCAGTGGAACTAGAGAAAGGTATTTGAGCTCTACAATGTTAATAATATTATATTGCTATGTTAATAATGTAGAAATGACTTTATTTTTTCCCCCCTAAGGATTGGATAAAGCTTTATTTCTCATGGAGGGTTTTATTTATTAAATTTCAAAAATAGTTTATATGAATTCTGTATAGATGGTGGATTGAAAGACTCCTCCCTTACCCACTCCACTGAAACCCATCTACTTTAGTTGGCTGGGTTGGCGACTAGGAGTAGGGAGGTGTGAGTGAGGTCTGATGTTTGCTTGGTACTCCTGCAAAGCGCTGGTGCAGGTGAGGAGTCCAGAGAGAGCTGCCATAAGTGAGAGCTTGGGGCAGGTGGTTGCTTTGGGGATTTTTGGTGGAGGGAGAGTGGTCATGGTTAGATTCTGAATGTAGTAGATAGGGGGAGTGTTGGGCCTTTAGAAAATGGTGGATTTTTGGAATGAAGGCAGTGGAATCCTCTTCATCTCTGAGGGGAGAAAGCTAAAGGAAAGCAGGGAGGACAGGAGCAGAGGGTCTTGCTCCTGATTTTTCCCTGGAATCACAGACTGCCTGCTACAGTAACTGGGGACCTACGGGACCAGAGCCTGCTGTGTTTACCATCATAAATCATCACCTGGGAACTGAACTAGGACCTAATGAACAGAAAAATAGCACGTCTCAGAGAGCTTTGCAAAAAAGCAGAACAAATAGATGACAACTTGAATAACAAAAGAAACCCAAAGAAACCAAATAAAGATGTTCAAGTGTGGCTTTAAAAAGACGTTCTTAGGGCTTTCTTGGTGGTGCAGTGGTTGCGAATCCGCCTGCCAACGCAGGTGACACAGGTTCGAGCCCTGGTCCGGGAAGATCCCACATGCCGCGGAGCAGCTAAGACGGTGCACCACAACTACTGAGCCTGCGCTCTAGAGCCCGCAAGCCACAACTACTGAAGCCCACGCGCCTAGAGCCCATGCTCCGCAACAAGAGAAGCCACCGCCATGAGAAGCCCGCACACCACAACGAAGACTGGCCCCTGCTCACCGCAACTAGAGAAAAGCCCGCACGCAGCAGCGAAGACCCAACACAGCCAAAAATAAATAAATAAATAAATAAATAAATAAATAAATAAATAAGACATTCTTAATTAAGCAAATTAACAACAAAAATATTTATTTTAAGATTAAAAATTTCAGTAGAGGAATTGAAAAGGTTATTGTTGAGACTCAAATTGGTTATCTAGAAGGTCAAGCATAAGAAATGTCCCAAAGTAATTTTCAAATTTTCAAACAGAGCAAAAAATCCAAGAAAAATCATGAAGGAGACCCAATATATAAGTTGTAATAGAAGGGGAAAAGACAGTACAGGACAAGAGACATATTCGACAAAATAGAAGAAATTTTCCTGAGCTCAAAAAATATCTGAACCTCATAATTTGAAGGTCCTAGCCAATTTGTTGCAAGTGAGAGGACTTTAAAAAAAATTCCCATACTCAGGCACAGCCTGAGAAAATCCTAATCTTCAAACATAAAGTGAAAATCTTACAAAATACCAGGCCAAAATCAAAGCAAACAAAGAAGCAAAGGTACTTGCAAAAAGGTAAAGTTATTAGACTAGCATCAGACTTCTTATTTGTAACACTGGGAGTGGGGAGGCGTATGTATGATTTCACACACCACTGAGAAGAAAAAGGATAATAATCCAAGAATCCTTTATCCATCCCAGAATATTTACCTATCCTGATGAAAGAAAGAAATTGCTTATATGTAAGGACTTAAAGAACATATCTCCTTCATACTTCTCAATTAGCAAGGAGGAAAAGAAACAAAGAACAGCTTGTTCAAAACAGCAAATGTTAGGGAAAGAGAGTTGAAAACTAT
>NW_006776799.1:1337585-1357391 GCF_000442215.2 Lipotes vexillifer
TTAAGCATAAAATTGCTTGGATGAAAAATACATAAAGAATACCAATTATTACACTAAACATCACTGGCCAATAATTGTTCCTATAAAAGACACTTTCATTTGAGGTTAAAGTGAATGTAAGAGTGAAGCTTACACTTTTCATCCATTTAAAAATGCAAAAACCATCCTTAGCTTATGGCCCATACAAAGACAGCTGGATTTGGCTGTGGGCCATTGTATTGCTTACAATAGCAAAAATGAGAGCTATCTGAGTAATCATCAATGATAGGAAAATGTATATAAATTGTAGCATATCTATTCCATAAAATATTACTCAGGGGGCTGCCTTGGTGGCGCAGTGGTTGAGAGTCTGCCTGTCGATGCAGGCGACACGGATTCGTGCCCCGGTCTGGGAAGATCCCACATGCCGCGGAGTGGCTGGGCCCGTGAGCCATGGCCGCTGAGCCTGCACGTCCGGAGGCTGTGCTGCACAACAGGAGAGGCCACAACAGTGAGAGGCCCGCGTACCGCAAAAAAAAAAAAAAAAAAAAAAAAGAATATTACTCAGCAGTAAAAATGAAGGAGCCACAGTTCCATGTAGCAGTGTGTTATGATTCTTACAAACATGAAATTGAGGGGTGGTGGGAAGCAAATCACAGAAGAAGCCATTCAATACAATTCCATTTATTTAAATTTAAAAGCCAGGAAAAATTAAACGGCATATTGCTTAGAAATACACAAATAAGTAGCTTTAAAAAGTAGTATTAAGAAAAGGGAGGAATGGTTAGCACCATGTTTAGGATAATGGTTACCAAAGGAAGAGTTATGATTTCAGGGAGGCTTACATAGTGGGCTTTTGGGGTATTTGTAATGTTTTCTCTCTTTGTTAGTACATGAATGTTTGCTTTATTTTTGTTCTACACAATGTTTTGTAGGTAAATGTTTTTATAAACTCTTTTGTTTGTATGCTACATTTCATAATAAAAGTTAAACTAGAAAGATTAAACTAGAAGAGAACTAAATGAAGTAGTTATTTTTAATTTTTTGAGGAATCTCCATACTGTTTTACATAGTGTCTCCAGCAATTTACATTCCCACCAAGAGTACACGAGTTCTCTTTCCTCCCCATCCTTCCCAACACTTGTTATCTCTTATCTTTTTGATGATAGTCATTGTAACAAGTGTGAGGTGATATATCATTGTCATTTTGTAGCTATTAAAGCTGTAAAAGTTGTATTATAGCTATTAAAGATACAAGATCTGAGCAAATAGATATTCTGTATTCTTGGATGAGAAGACTCAGCATAGGAAAGTCTCTCCTATTTTGTCTTCTATACCTATAAAGTAATAAATTTAATGCAGTTCAAGTAGAACTGCCATCAGAGTTTCATTGTTAGAGGGGATTACATAATACAATACTAAATTTTATGTGGAAAACTACAGACCTAAGGGAAGTATGGAAAAGAATGTGAAAGGATTTAACTTCCCAAATAGCTGAATGTAACGTGAAGCCTCTATAATCAGAACAAATTGTATACATATAGCAGTTGATCAGTGGAACAAAATACAAGGTCCAGGGAAAGATGTTAGTGTGCATGAGAATTTAATAACATGACACATAAGATACTCTAATTTAGAAGTGACAGGGTGCTTTACAAATTGTTCTGGCATAAAGCATCTATCTGAAAGAGTATTAAGTTGGAAAACATCATTTTCATTATATCATATATAAAATGACTCTACATGAATTAAATAATAAAATATTAAAAATGACAAAGATATTTGATGAAAATTTATGTCTACATTTATCATCTGGGCTTGTGGGAGGAGGGGCTTAACAAAAATGGAAAATCAGAAATTATAAAAGAAAAGATGGACCAATTTACTCATCCAAAATTTTAAACTCTTAAAGGCAATATTGTCAAACAAAGCCAAGAGATAAGTGATACATTTGAAGGGGAAAATATTATTATAGATGACATGGAGTTAATAGCTATAATATTCTAAGAGTCTTCGGAAATGATGAGGAAAAAAGAGTCCGGCAAAACTCATTAGAAAAATTGGCCCTTTACTTCAGAGGAAATCTAATGGCCCAAGTTCATATGAATACAAGCTCAAATCTCACTAGCAATGAGGGGAATGCTGAACTAACATGAGATTTTGTTTTTCCTGACCTCCAGAGGGTGGTGATAACATCTTCCTAACACGGCCTTATAGTTGTTTCCATCTTGTCCTGGCTGCTTTGCATACTTAGTGCTCTGCCTGTTCCTAGGAGAGTACATACAGAGGAAGACAGGATGGCTGCTGGGTTCTTGATGGTGCAACCACAAGAATCAGGGCCTTGAAGTTGTGCCTTGGACTTCACCCATGCTTGACATCTCAAAGAAGCTGTACAGAGATGAGATTAATCACCTGGTCTCTGTGGGTTGATTGTACTCTTTCTTTAATTTTCCTTCGGTTATCACCATGTCTTTCACGTGGTCGGCAATGGAACTGAGGATGGCTCAAGCTGATGTAATAGTTTTGCCCACAGTTGGGTTTTCAGCTTTGCAAATCTGAGTAATTTTCCAGTTAGAGCATCAAGAGGAGCTATGGAAGGAAAGAAGATAATTTTACTAAAGCCTGAGTCCAGGCAGGGAAAATGGATTTAAAAACTCAGATATAATTTTCATGCAGGTTATTTGCAGGAAGTAACTATTATATTTAATGGCATGATAGTACAGAGAATCAACACTTGAAGGGAGCCCTTTCAATATACTGAGTATGGGAACTCAACATTGGCTTGACACGTGATAATTCATAATGAAGTAAAAGTCCTATAAATACAATGAATATGAATAAGAATTCAGCTAACACTTAATACACACCAGAGATTTCATACAGGAGAGAAACCCTATGACATTTTTCAATGTGGAAATGTCTACAGAGATCATCTCTTAAACTACACAAGAGCAAACACTGGAGGGAGAAAAAAAAACTTTTTTGGATGTAAACACTGGGAAGGTTTTTGGTCATCATTCATCCCTTTATCAACATGAACAAATTCACACTCTGGAGAAACCCTATGAATATGATGAATATGTGCAGTAATTCAGCAATACAGCTAACCTTTATATACATAAGAGAATTCATGTGGGAGGGAAGAAACTTTATACATGTGACCAATGAGGAAGAGCCTTCGCGCAGATCTAACCTTCATGTGCGTAAGAAGACTCATTCTGGGGAGAAACTCGAAAACTGTAAAGAATGTAGGAAAGTTTTTAGCAGGAGAATGCCTCCTGATGAACATGAATATCTATACTGGGGAAACGATTAGAATGTAATAAATATGGGAAATGACATGTGCAAATATTCTAAATGTAAGGAGGGAAGGAAAGTCTCCAGTGATCACTCATTTAGTCAGCAGTTCTCACACTAGACACCTGTGCCTAGAATCAATGAGGATGTGCCTTCAGCTGGGGATCACATCAAACATTTCCTCCAGGGAGAACACATTCTACGTAGCTTTCTTTAGCACACAGCTGAGCAAACACATCACTTTTGCCAAATGACATACTTTTAAACATATGTAGAATAAAGATGTAGGATTATGAGTTGTATTTAGAAATACTTAAAGCAGAAGCTGGCAGTAGCTAATAATCAATGAGATGAACCTTATTCAAAAAATTACTAGTTGAGGGCTTCCCTGGTGGCGCAGTGGTTGAGAGTCCGCCTGCCGATGCAGGGGACACGGGTTCGTGCCCCGGTCCGGGAAGGTCCCACATGCCGCGGAGCGGCTGGGCCCGTGAGCCATAGCCACTGAGCCTGCGTGTCCGGAGCCTGTGCTTCGCAAAGAGAGAGGCCACAACAGTGAGAGGCCTGCGTACCGCAAAAATAAAAAATAATAATAAATAAAATTACTAGTTGAGAATACTTAGCAAATTAAAGGTTATTGCTAAAAAGGCTTTTAAAAGCATCAAGTATTCTCTTGAGCGCATGAGCCTGTTTTCCTTTAACAGTCCACCACTGCTGACTAGCTAATACCATCTATTTTTTATGCAGCTAATACACCATTATTATAAAGACTTTGAGACTATCAGAAAATAACTTTGAATGTTAACCAAAAAATGTGGAATGCAAATAGTGTATCTTTTATTTCATTAATGTTAAAATATATGTGTTCACAGAGAGGAGAATTGGAAATATGGATTTGTAAGTGAATTAAAAAACATGTTTGTCAGTATTGTTCGAAGGGCTAATAAAATGGAAACAAAAGTGAATGCCTGTTCGTAGAGAAATGGTTGGATAAGTTACAACAGCTTCTCACCATGAAATATGCATTATAAGTGATTTAAGGCTATGTAAGTGGATATCCATGACGTATCATTGGATTAGAAAAGTAAGCTGCAGAGAGAAGTAGGTATAATATGATCTTGTTTGTGTAAAGAAAATAAGAAGGAAAATTAAGCCATATATAATATGTATATTTACTTATATGCATATAATGTATATATCGTATCTGATGATACGTTTATATGCTTGTATAGTAGGACAGAGGAAAGTACTTAGAGACACTTGCCATCTTATTAACATGAATGGGAATATGAACCAAGTAAAAAAGAAAAGAAGACTGCATAAATAAAAGGGAAATTCCAGATATATTATGATCACATTTATTTAAATAATATATATATATATGTTTGAGTATGTATGGTCTGTTCTTTAAAATATTATTTAGTCAGGCAGATTGATTGCTCAATAACCAAATTTTTACCTTTTTGAGGGATCACAATGGAAGAGCCACTGGCAGTAGTAAAATGAGACTAAACTAATGAGCCTTTTGAGGGGTCTAATTTGACATCCTTTGTCCCCAGCATAGAATAAAAATTCTGTCAAAGGAAGCATATCAGTATAGTTCACAAAGAACAAAATTAAAAGCAGCAAATAGATCTCAGCAGCTAATTGTGGACGAGTGTAAAACTTAGGTTGTTTCATTTTTTTTTCCTTTTTCATAGATGAGGATGGACTTGGTATAAGTATTATTGGAATGGGTGTTGGAGCAGATGCTGGACTTGAAAAGCTGGGAATATTTGTCAAGACAGTGACGGAAGGTGGTGCTGCTCAGCGAGATGGCAGGTAAGCCAACTACTGTTGTTAATAACTCAAATCTCCTCGGAAGTGTTTCTGGGAATTTCTTTCAATTGTAGCTTTCTTTTGACATTTTAGAACAGAATTTCAGAGTGTGTCTCAGATGTGGGAAATGTTAAAACACTTGAATTACTTTCTGATTTGCAGGCAGAATACATTTCTTTAATGTATATTAGATAAATAGGTGGATGGATCTGTTATCTGTATCTGTCTACCTTTGTATCTATCCATTCATCTATCTAGCCAGTGGAAGGTGAGCAGAATCATGCATGTGTATCACTTAAGAATATGTACTGTGGAGATCAGCATATGGTTTTCACTTCAGAGGTATCAAAACAAATAATAATAGTTCTGGCACTTCTGAAAATGACAGAGGTAGGAGGGAAAATAGGAACTAATTCTGCAATGATGGTAATTCTGGAGATCAGTGTCTTTCAAAATGTGTTCTGTCTAAAAACACAGATCCTTGAGTGCCACCTAAATCTGGAATTAAAATCTCTAGGAGAGGGTTAAACATCCACCTTGGGTAATTTGGATGCACACCAGAGCATCAGATGGTCATTGTTTTATGTCTTAACTTTCATCATCTCAAGCTACAAGTATCTTTAAAGATTTGATTAATCCTGACTGTAGACTCCTGATGCATCAAGCTGGGGCTGAAACAGAAATAGAAATAAAAGTAGACTCAAAACTATGAGTGTCAAATTCAAAGAAATGTCATCTTATTTTTTTTTAGGAACATTGAATAACTGGCTTTGATTTTTTTCAAGGTTTAAGTATGTATCACTCAACCAGCTTATCCAGAAATAATAAACCATGTTGAAAATCATTTGTGAGTCTCCAATGAGACCAATAGCAGTATTATTTGTTTCATAATTTAAAAAACATATTTATGTACACAGATGTTTCCCAAGAGGAACTAAATTGATTTATTTAAATGAAAGCCACACCTTCAGTACCGTCTCTTTCTATGTGGTTAGGGACCACATCTTAGCCAGTAGCCTTATTTGTATTCCCATAACACTTGAACAGAGAAGGCCTGAAATGAATGTTTTGAGTGAATGTTCAGCTGACTGAATGCTTATCACACTTAAAACAAAGAAAGTGGGATATTAATATTTTGTGTTTAAAAGTAACTTATTAAGTCTTCCTCCTTTTCAAAGTAGTTAAGGAAATAACCTCTTTGCCCCTTCAATGAATTATATAATAGTAGTAGTAAATATTTCCTGTTATTAATTTAGAACCTTTCTTCCAAGTGAGCTGAAATTTGTTCGTAAAATCTGTATCTTTTCTCTTCATGCTTTGTGAAAAACTTAAGTCATTCTAAAGTGGTAGGAAATAATTCTTACTGTTAATATTCAAACAAATTATTATAAATCACCTCTCAAGTAAATGAGGCCGCAAAGCCAAACCAAACTACAAATTGATTAAAAAACAAAAAAGTAGAGAATTTTGTATTCATCAGTCAATTCCCATTGTTCTAAACTCAGAACTATTTGTTTTTCTGTCACTCATTTTTTAAATTAGGTTTGTTTTCTATTAACCTATTTACTGATTTGTTCTCCTGTGTAGTTATAATATTTACACTGATATGAGAACTTTGCTTGATCAGTCCCAGTGTGCATTTTCTCAATCTTTCTAAATGAATGTTTACCTAGTACAGTAATCCTGCTGTTGTTATAATAGATGCTCAATAAATGCCTCGGTGAATATATTAAAGAAGACAACTTGATGTAATGAAATGAGCAGAATCTTTGGGATCATGTGACCAGGAGTCTTAATTTCATACCCTCTACTTACCAGCTAAGGGATATTGAAGAAATTAATTTTCAGGTTTCTACATTGCAGGATTGTTGTATGCATTAAATAAGCATATATAAATAAAAAAACCTTCCACAGTGCTGTTTGTGTATGAAGCTGTTCTTGACTGAAGTAGGCATAAGCTTGAAATTTATTAAAAATAGTTATTATGGGAAGTCTTATGAAAAACTATAGAAAGATGTATGAAATAGGTACAGAATCATAAGATTTTGGTGGTCAGAGGGACTTTAGAGATCTTTTCCATACCTTTCATTTTATATGAAAATTGAGTATATATGTGTGTGTGTGTGTGTGTGTGTGTGTGTGTGTATTTGAAAATAAGTGGTCACATTATTACACCTATGGCAGTGTTCACATCTTTTATTGGGATGGCCAAAAAGTTCATTCGGGTTTTCCGTAAGATGTTATGGAAAAACCTGAATGAACTTTTGGGCCAACCCAATAAATTATTACACTGTTATTACGACCATTATGGGTATGCTCATTTGCACAGTATTTTAATGTTTGCTATTTAAAAGGTATCAGTATTAAAAAACTACAAAAGGAACACTTGGTTGCTGCCTCCAGTCAATAATTTTTTAAAGTTTTGTTATGTATACTTACTGATATAGAAAGATATTGTATTAAGGATTTACAAAACAGTATGATTAGTATAATGCCATTCTTGTGTGGATATGTTTTCTATTCTTTTCATCACTCCTCCCCACCTTGCCCCCATCTCTCTCTGTCTCTCTCTTTTTTCTCTTTCTCTCTCTCAGAAAACCTGGATTTAATATACACCACAGTGTTGAATGGCTCTAGTCTGTGTTTTTTTATTTAATTGCATCTAATATGGAATATTTAATTTTGTATAGAGAATATGTAATATTTTATATATTTTAAACTGCAGCTAAAATTAATAAAGTTATCACCATGTGGCTTTGGGAAAGTTACTCTTCAGACCTTAGTTGTGGACAGAATTAAAGTTCTGGGTTAGATGTTCCTTTTAGCTTTAAAAGATTGAGTCTGTATTATAGCTTTCTAGCTTGCTTCTAGCTTCTTAATAACTCAAGAAAATGATTTCAATTTAATCTCAGATTTGGGTAAACTTCCTTCAAGGTATGTCAAATAAACAGGTATATAGAGAAATTCTTTTCTCCCTCCTCTGCCCGTCCCACCCACAATACAAGAAGCCATTTTTGTTGTGTTGCTTTTACCCCTCCCAAATGTCTCATAAACTCATCACATTTTGAGTACTTCTAAAAATTTGCCATGGATATTTATCTCTGGAGTCATCTAGTACAGTTAAAAAGTTTTGTCTTCCTTATTATTTGATATGATGTCTTAACATTCTAAATGTCTCTTCACATCTGTCTGTATCTTTTCATATGACACCTGAAACGTAGCGGGTGCTCAATAAATATTTGTTGAATGAGTGAATACCTGTGCTTTAATCTCTTTCAAGACATTTAGTACTGGGACCTAACATTTTTCTGTTCTTTTCTTCTCCTCTTTTTTTTGGGCTACTTTGCCTCTTATAGTTTATCTTGTAATTTAGCTGAGTGGCATGATAGCCATTTACACTTTCTGTGTTAGTTCTAAATTTTTATTAAAATAATACTAAATATATTAACCATTAGTTTTTGCTGCCATAATTTTATGAATGTACACAGGACACTTTAACACACTAATTATTTCTCCAGTCCTCTTTAATGAATCTATAAAGCAAAATGAATTTTATAATAACACAATTGAAAATGCTGATAGTAGAATAAATCATGTGGATGGTAACTGACAAAAGATATTAATAATGCTGGGCTAAAGAGGCAAATTGAAAATGCATTTAAAATCTGCTTTGTCTCTGGCTCCTTATGTTTGTTTCTCAAGCTTTTGCTTGAGAACACTGTCATTTTAGATCACTGTCCTGTTTATTTTTCAGTTTTTTGGAAAAGATAATCAAATTTGAACTTAAGGTGCAATGTACTTTATCCTCATTCTCATGTTGGTTTAAACGATTTTAATCATTTTGGACAATCTTTCTGGTAACACTAACATATAAAACAGATGAAGAATCCTATTCTTCTGCTTACCCTGCAGCAAACTCTCCCTCCTTGCAGGACCTGTCTGTCCCCATGAGGTATCCTCAAGCCTGGGACAGCCCTGAATAGGAACTTCTGTTTTCATGTGTCCATATATCCTAATTCCTTAGTCAATGGTTTCCTCTCTGCACACACACTCTTTTGTCACTCTTCTAATTAAGCATCTTCACCCCTTAGAGAGTTTTGGGATATTACTGCTCTGATTTGTATTTTCATATGCATTTAAAACTCTGCTATCTAGCATTTTGGGGAAAACTCTCTTGTTGTCCAGCGTTCATTAATGTTGCTCCAGCTCATTTCCTTTTCGTTCATCCTTGGTCGCTTTGTTGACATAAGCCCTGTGAGGTAGGATTTTTGTTTTTGTTTCCCCATCCCAGATACATCATGTCAATAAATAACTGCCCAATAACATTAAACCAACTCCAGAGTACTCCAACTTAGATATTTTTACTAGCCTTACCGCCGCTGATTCTGGTTTTTAGATTCAGAATTGAGGGATTTCAGAAATATCAGACTGAGGTCGAAAAGCAGTTGTATTGCACACTTGTGTTTATGAGCACATGGAAACATTGAAGAAATGGCCAGGACTAGATGCCTTTTACAAACTAGCCAGCTACCTTCCCGTAAATTCCATTCCAGTAGACAGTGTTTCCAGGGAAAAACAGGCTATTTCCTCTACGATTCTGGAAGAATTTTGGAAAGTCTTGTTATCTGTATTCTTTCTACTCTGGGGTGGTCTAATGCAGAGAGCCGTCCATTTAATTTTTACCACCAGGACTCATCCCTTGTCTTTTTTGTGCTTCTGATTATGAACCAAGATTTGAGAGGTATTATCAACTACTACTAGTGAGACTGCATCTAAAAGTTACCTTCTGTCAGGGTAAGAGATTCAAGCAAAGTAGGTATCAGATGCCAGAAAACTTTTCCCTACCGTAATAACCACTTATGTAGTAAGTACCCTGCTGGGTCATGACCTTGTGGTTTGTAGGGTCAGTCCATGGTAGCAGTAACCCTGAACAGGTGCCCTTTTTTGTAACCGATATCATTTATTCCTATCATCCCTGTCCACTCGTTTCTACGTCTCCTCCTTCATTTTTAGTTTCTTGAGTTTGTCTCCACATTAATCACCACACAACTTACCTCTAAAAAGTAAATTGAAATGCCCTTCAAATAAAATAGCAAACTCTATAGAACTTCCCTCCCTCCCTCCCTCTTTTCTAATTTAAAGGTGGCTTTTATTTCCTTGTTTTAATTTTGTATCAGATTTTCAAATCCATTCTTTAATGAATGTATCACTTTGAAATGAGAAAAAAAGTTTTAAAAATTAATACCCTTTTAATGAAAATAATAATCAAATAATATTGAGCTCTTTTCATCCCCTTAATGCTTGCTGTATTAAGGCAGGCAGGAAGAATTATGTAGGATCAGAAACCTGCAATTTAATTGTGGGATGCTCCTTTCTTACACTGGGCTCTGAATGCAGAGAGCAAATTCAGTCAAATAAATGTCTGTTGCCACTCTTCCTGTTGCATGGAATGCTTTAGAGCTCGACTATCTTCTTGTCTTCTCAGTGACCAGTACCAGTGTTCTTTTTCTTTTTTTTTTTGGCTGTGTTGGTTCTTTGTTGCTGCGTGCAGGCTTTCTCTAGTTGAGGTGATGAGGAGAGCGGGGGCTACTCTTCATTGTGGTGCGCGGGCTTCTCATTGTGGTGGCTTCTCTTGTTGCAGAGCACGGGCTCTAGGCGTGCAGGCTTCAGTACTTGTGGCACGCAGGCTCAGTAGTTGTGGCTTGTGGGCTCTAGATCACAGGCTCGTTAGTTGTGGTGCATGGGCTTAGTTGCTCCGCGGCGTGTGGGATCTTCCAGTACCAGGACTCGAAGCTGTGTCCCCTGCATTGGCAGGCAGATTCTTAGCCACTGCGCCACCAGGGAAGCCCAGTACCAGTGTTCTTCATTCTTTTGTGGAATCCGTATTTCCACCTAGCATCACTTTTCTTCTCCCCGAGGGACGTCCTTTATATCACCAGGTCTGCTGGTGACGAATTTTTTCAGCTTTGTTTATCTGAACAAGTCTTTGTTTCACCTTTGAGTTTTTAAAATATATTTTCTCTGTGTATAGGATTCTAGGTTGACATGGTTTTTTTTTTCCATTTAGAACTTTTTCCAGATTTTTTTTCTAATTTTAGGCGCATGGATGTGCATGAACATAAGGACATTGACACAGATGAATTAAGAAAATTAGGAAATGCTATAATGTAAATATCAATATTGTTTATTTTCTGCTTAAGTTAATGATAAGCATTGTAAAATTTCTATTGAAAAACAGAAGCCCAAAACCATTTGTATGAGTTCTCCCATCCGTTACATTTTTGAGAAAATGTCTTTTTGGCTTTGGGTTAGAGATTATAGATCTTTGAGTCCAGAACGTTTAGTCTAGTTATTTTATGGTTATTCACGTATGCATCTTTAATAAAGAACAAGGGACTATAATGCTTCACTCTAGAGGAAAACTTTTTAGACTATTTCCACAGTCACTGTAAAATGCCATCATCAGTTGTCAAATAAGCATGTGCTAGTTTTAGAGAACATTTTAGAGTTATAAATGTAATACATGTTCATGGTTGAAAATTTGGAAAATGTAGAAGAATGTAAAGAAGAAAATAAAAATCTCATGTCATCCCACCGTGTAGAGTTGACCACTCTTAAAATCCTGCTGGTGAATTTTCTTCCAGAGTTTTTTCTGTGCATATGTTTTTGTTTACTTACTTAACAAAGATTAAAATCAGTGAATATATAGCTTTATGGGTTTTTGTACATTTTATTCATCAAGATAATATTTGTTGAGTGCTTACTATATGTCAGGCCATATGCTGTGTTCTTTATATTTTGTATCTTATTTAATCCCTCTGATAGCCCTGATTAAATACATAAAATTATTGTTATTTCTGTTTTAGATATAAGGAACAATGGCTCCTCTTATATAGTCACAGCAAATAAGTGGCAGAGCCTGGCTATGAACTTAGGGTATCTTATTCCAGAGCCTAAGCTCAAATAATATGTTATACTATATAACATTACTAAATACTTTTGTAACAATAGAATATATCTAAGGATATATTATGCTGTAGTATTATATATATGAACCATTTATTGTTCATATTGTTATACTAGTATATTGTTTCAAGGTATTGATCAGGTTAGCATTTTTATTTAAAAATCATTGTGAATATCTCTGATTATTTCTTTGAAAGTACTTCCTTGGAGCGGAATTACTATGGCAAAGTGCATTACACTTTAAATGCTTTAGAAACACATTGCTAAACTGCCCTTCAGAAAGGTTGTTCAGTTTGTACTCCCCGGGAGTGTGTCGAAGAGTAATCTACTGCACCCTTAAGATTAAGATTGAATATTGTGTTATAAAATCTTGAATAATTTGATAATTTCTTGTTTTTGCATCTTTTAAGATGTTTACTGGATGCTTGTATTTATTTCTTTTTTTATAAATTATTTTCAGTGTGCTTTTTCCCTGTTGCCTTTTTTACAACTGTGTTATCATTTGTTCTTTTAGTGCTAATCTTTACAAATAAGTGGTCCATACCAACTGGCTTTACTTCTTAACTGTAAGGAACTTTCTCCTCTACTCCCCCCACTCTGATAACAAAAATGATCAAGTCCAATAAACAGATTTAAAGTAACACAGTAACACAGTAAAATTCTGTATTTAGTTTTGAGCCTTAATGTTCTGTCAAATTTATTGCTTTAAAAATTATTTACCTACTTTTTGAGACATCTAAGTAACCTTTTCTTAGACCTAGTCTTAAACTTCTCATTGTCATTATAGTCATTTATTTCTAATGAGATCCATGTCCCTTTCCTTGATTTTTTTGTTTCTTTGTTTTTGTTGGCGTGTGTGTGTGTGTGTGTGTGAGAGAGAGAGAGAGAGAGAAAGAGAGGCTTTCCAGGTTCTCCTTATATAGATACTCCTGTTTTTCACCCTGCATTGTAAGAATGCTTCTCTTCCAAGCTGAGCTTCTTGACCTCATTTTTGTATTCAGCCAATGAACTGATTTTTTAAAATGACTATATAAATTAGTCCCAAATTTGTATCCCAGTCTCAGTGCATGTAGACCTATTCATTTATTTCACATATATGTTAATTTTATCTCAAATTCATCATAAAGGAAATTTAATTCCTCTTTTCCATATTCTTTTTTCTTTCCCTTGATAAGAACAACCTGTGTTTTCTGTGTTGATTCTGTTTTTCATCACTTTAGATGTAAACTTTCTAGTCATCTTTTATTCTTTCATTTATTTTACCCGGTCCCTCAGATTCTTTTGTGTTCGTTCTCTGGGCCACATCTCTGGGCCAGGTCTTTCTCTTATTCCTTGTGTCTGTGGGCTTCTTTCAGCTGATCTTTCCCATTTTATCCTTATCCTGGTCCCAAGATTATTCTTCTGCAACTGTCACTCTGTTTGTGCAGCCCTTTTGAATAACAGCATATAGTTGCTCTACATTTTTTGCCAGTCATAACCCAGGATCTTGTTGACATTGGATACCAGTGTTATTTCTTAAGTACCTACTCTCTACTCAGGAAAAGTACATTATTGTCTTTGTTAGTTTCCTTCCCCAAACTCCTTGCACATCTGAGTCAAAATAATAACTACTAAAACTACAGTATATTAAGGCTGTATGATATGTCAATTACTGCACTAATCCTTTTACATACGATTTTTTTTTGGCGGTACACGGGCCCCTCACTGTTGTGGCTTCTCCCATTGCGGAGCACAGGCTCCGGACGTGCAGGCTCAGCGGCCATGGCTCACGGGCCCTCCTCTCCGCGGCATGTGGGATCTTCCCGGACCGGGACACGAACCCGTGTCCCCAGCATTGGCAGGCAGACTCTCAACCACTGCGCCACCAGGGAAGCCCTTACATACGATTTTTGCTGATCTTTACAACCAGCATACGTGGTAGTTATAGTAGACCTTCTCTATCTATCTAAACTAAGGATTAATTGTTTCAGGAATTCATAGTTGAAGAAACTTAAGGTTTTATAGAAAACTGTGGTGTGAGGTAAATGAGTGAAAGCATATAAATAAACAAACTTTTGCTGAAATAAAACAATCAAAATGCATTGTAAAGAAAGAGACTATCAATTACACATTTTAAAATTTTGCTGTAATAGGTATAGTATCATTAATTTACATTTAATATTTTGCATGCTACATACATTTAAATAGGATATCCCTTTCTAACCCCCATCCAGCATCAGGAAAATGGTTGTAAGTTTGTTCTACCTTATTGGTAATGGTGTGCATTTTAAGTGGCATTTTTTCCCCCAACCCATCATCTTTTCTTCAAATACTCATTGCTTTATTGGTTTTGTAAATTTGGAGTTGTTTACTACCAAGGTCTGGGACTCTATAGCTCAAGCCATCCATCTCCCTTATTCATTCTTAACTTTCACTGTGCTTGCAAGATAGGAGGCTAGGTCTGGGTTTACTTTCCCTCAGATTTCTTTCTCTCTTTCCAAGGCTCCTTTGCAGAAACTTTCACTCCCAGTCTGCCATCTACTTTCTCCTTCTTTTATTTTTCTATCTTTCAGTAATTCCTTTCTGTGTTTCTCTACATCACACAAATTTAACAATATTAACAACATAGAGATGAGGAAACAGCAGTCGGGACTTCTTTTAGATTATCAGTAAGTGAAAGCTTTGGGATTGAAATTTAGATCTGAGCCTTCCAAGTTTCAGGTTTTTTTCTTACTACCACATTTCCTTTCATCCTCTTCACCCTACCCAGAATCATATTTTTCTCAACATTTTATTACCTTCTACTTCAAGGCTAAGCTTAGTGTCCAGTTCCTCAATGAAACCATTTAACTGCCATTAGTTGAGCCCAGCTGAACTCTTGGCCTCTGTACCCTTAAATGTAATAGACTGTAGCACATGCATTTGTGTTTAATTGTTTGCCATCATGTTATGTGTACGGTGTATCCCTGGATTCATTGTTAAATCTATCTATCTATCTATATCTATCTATCTATCTATCTATCTATCTACATATATAACTGAATCACTTGGCTATACACCTGGAACTAACACAATATTGTAAATCAACCAGAGTTCAATTTAAAAATCCAAAAAAATTTAAAAAGGAGTATCAAACAATATCTGGTAGCATGCAGCATTAGGTGGGGATATAAAATATAAGATCTAGAAGAGGTTCAAGAATGAAAAAAATCATTAGGCTTGGATAAGCAGATAATTCCTCAAAGAGAAGAGCTAGGCCTTTAGGAGAAGGCTTTTGAGAGGGTAGAGAAGGGATTTTTGGCAAATATTTTGTAAAAGGTACAAAAGCACAAATGTGAACAGTCTTTTCAGGGTATGGCTTATCTTAGAGCTTTTAGTTATGTGAGGATGTTGTTGGATAAAAATGAAAAATGTTGGGCTTCCCTGGTGGCGCAGTGGTTGAGAGTCCACCTGCTGATGCAGGGGACACGGGTTCGTGCCCCAGTCCGGGAGGATCCCACATGCCGCGCAGCGGCTGGGCCCGTGAGCCATGGCCGCTGGGCCTGCACATCCGGAGCCTGTGCTCTGCAATGGGAGATGCCACAACAGTGAGAGGCCTGGGTACCGCAAAAAAAAAAAAAGAAAAATGTTGAGATGATATTAGGGATTGATGGTAATGTGATATTTGGTTAGATAAATAAATGGAGACTTAACAGTGTTTATAGAATAGAAGGCTTAACATTGTTAAGAAGTCAGATGTCCCCATATTTATCTGTAGGTTCAAAGAAATACAATAAAGATCTCAGAAGACTTTTTTTTTTCTTTTTTTTGGTAGAAATTGACTAGCTGGTTCCAAAATGCATATGGAAATGCAAAGGACCTAGAATAACAATTCTGAAAAAGAATAAAGTTAGAGGACTAACCTTACCTTTCTCAAGACTTACTGCAAAACTATTGTAACCAAGGCCATGTGATATTGGTATAAAAATAGAAACAGAGATCAGTGAAGTAGAATAGAAAGTAAGGAAAAGATTGAGACAGATATAGTCAGGTGACTTTCAATAAAAGTGCCATGAAAACTCAGTGGTAAAATGTGCAATCAACAAATAGCCCTATAAGAATTAGATATCCAATATTCTGTAATAACCTAAATGGGAAAAGAATTTGAAAAAGAATAGATACAGATTCAGTATATAACTGAATCACTTCACTGTACACCTGAAACTAACACAACATTGTTAACCAACTATACTCCAATATAAAATAAAAATTAAAAAAGAATTAGATATCCATATGGAAAAACAAAAAAACTGAACCACAAACCTTACCTCACCCCATATACAAATTAACTCAAAATTAATCATAGGTCTAGACATAAGAGTTCAAACCATGAAATCTCTAAGAGAATACATAAGTGAAAATGATACATACATATCATAATAAAAAATTATTTCCAGGTGGAAAACTAAAAATTCAGAAAAGCAAAATTTAAGACCTTTAGAAGAAGATATAGAATGTTTTTATAACCTTGAGGCAGAAAGGGATTCCTTAAACAAAACACAAAAACTACCTAATATAAAGCCAAAATTAAAAATATGATTATATTTTTAAAAACTGTTCTTCTTAAAACCACCATTTCCCTCAAAAATGTGAAAAGATGAGCTACAGATTGGGCCAAAGATATTTGCAACATATTTAATTAAGAAAGTGTTAGTATACAGGATAAAGACATCTTATATAGATCTATGAGAAAAAAACACTCAACAAAGATTGGTAAAAGACAGGTTCTAACAGTTTTCAGAAGGGGACATTATGACTCATAAACTTACGAAAGAACATTGAACCGCACTATAATCAGGGAAATGCAATTAAAATCACATGATACCTTTTTACAATTACAAGTTTGGTGGTATTTAAAGGGTCTGAATATACCAAGTATTGGTGAGGGTGTGGAGAGACTCAGAACCTCTCTACAATGCTGTTGGGAATTTGCACTGGTATAAGCATTTTGAACTGAAATGTGTCAGTTTGCCAAAGTTGAAAATGCCTGTGTTCTTTGACTCAGAAATTCTGTTTCTAGCTATATATCCTGGAGAAACTCACACATGTTCGTAAGGAGACATATGAAATTAGTTATTACATCAGTATTCATAATAGCTAAAATTCAAAACAATACAGTGCCCATCTGAAAAATAATGGATGAATATATTTTAGAATAATCATGAAAGATAATACTATATGCTTGTTAAAATGAACTAGCTAAGTTATCACTTACCAACTTCTGAATTAAGTTGGCTTCCTATTTAGACCTACCAGAACAGAGAATAAAAATACTGCCAATCCAAAAAATAAATTAATTTAATTTAATTAAGTAAAATAAAATGAACTAGCTAGAATTGTATTTATAACCATGGATAAATTTCATATATAATGTTGAGTGAAGAAAACTAAATTGTAGAAAGAGAGGTATATTTCATAATGTTTGAAAACTGTAGATGTACACATATTGTGCTTCTTCATGTGTATGTATTATTTATATTTCAAAGCATCAGTAGAAAGGCTAAGCATCAAAATTAATGATAGTTACTTCTGTAGAAGCAGAGAAGGGAATAGAAGACAAATAATAAAGGGGCTTTGGCTTTTTTGTAATACTGTTTTTAGAAAAAAGTCTGACTCAAATATTGCAGTGCCAGGATTTGATAAAGTTGGGTGTTGGGTACATGAGTGTTTATTATCTAATTCCCTCTGCATTTCTCCATGATTGAAATACTTCATTTTGAGGAATAAAAAATGGTATATATAAAACATGTATATAACTTTGAAGGCATTATATGATAAACTACAATAATACTATATATAGCTCCTAGACATAAATAAATATACATACACTCATGTGTGTGCGTGTGTGTGTATATGTGCATTTATATACATGTGTATATCTATCTACCTATATAGATACACTTATGAGCATTACACATACACTTAACAAGCATTACATAATTCAAGTATACAACTTGAATAGGAAGGATTCCCTGCAATTCCTGGTGATATTTTTCCTTGGGTAGGAGAGGTGGGATGAGGGTTATGTATGAGGCCCAAAGGGTATTTCAGTTGGCTCTGTTATGTTTTATGTGATTTATTATGGGCTAAAAGATGGTTTAAATATGTCATCCCTTAGCAGTTATCAGTTCTTTGTGATAGGAGTGTGGATGTTGGATAAACGGAATCTCTCCACTTATTGCTTATTTCTGTTTTTCAAAATAATTTTTAGAAAAACATTAAGCTTTTGACTAAGATCTGGAACCAGGAGACAAATTTTGAATCAATAAGAGTATCTTGAAAATCAATTTTGTCAACTCATTTATTGGGAATGGTAATATATTATCAGAAAAACTAATTGTGGGTAATTTTTTCCCTCTTCCCGAAGAATACAAGTCAATGACCAGATTGTGGAAGTGGATGGAATCAGCTTGGTGGGTGTCACACAGAATTTTGCTGCAACAGTTCTCAGAAACACCAAGGGCAATGTCAGGTATGTGGCTTGAGACGTACAATTTGGTTACTTGATATTTTGTTGAATTTTAGTTTTCTCTCTAACTGTACCTATAATTACAGGAAGAATTTTATCTAAATACTAAAAACTTGCCTTTAGTTTAAAATTTTTCCTTCTTTATTGTAATTAGTTCATAAATGTAATTTAAAACTAAAAATTATAGTATTCTAGAAAGACACAAAGATGTGAAGTGTACAGTGCGAATCAATATGGTTAATTACCAAGCTATGTTAGTTTCTCTTATTGCTAACATAGCAGTAATTTCTAGGAAGATAGAATTTCTCAATAAATATGAATTTAGACTCCAGATCCTTTCAATAAAACCAGTTATACAGTAAATTGAAATTGAAATGATGATACATATATCCAATGATACATGTTACTAGACAAGCAGGCTGAATGATAAATCATTAACCTTAAAAGGTTAATAAATGCATTTTTAAATCTCTTTATTGTTTTAAAGAATCAGGAAGGACTAATCTTTGGTAAACTATAACTTTTCCAACTTAATAGGACAGAGGGTACATTACTTTGGACCTTAAATTTATATCCAACCCTGGGGTCCTGAAATTTGTAGCTTGGAAAACAAATAAAGTAGTCCTGAGCCAACTAAGGTCAAGGTTTGAAATCCATTTTATTTGGCCACAGGGTACTTATTTTTTAATATAGTATTGCTTATGCCTTATACTTTTCCTATAAAGGAACACATAAGAGGACATTATTTACTGTGTGTAGTTATGAAAGTGTTTTAGTGTTATCATCATCAAAATGAAACTGCCAAATATTCTGAAAATATCAATTAGTTAATATTGCTATAAAGAGAGTAACATTAGGATATTTTTGCAGCATATATATATATATATATATATATATTTTTTTTTTTTTTTTTTTTTCGGAGCACAGGCTCCGGATGCCCAGGCTCAGAGGCCATGGCTTACGGGCCTAGCCGCTCCGTGGCACATGGGATCTTCCCAGACCGGGGCACGAACCCGTGTGCCCTGCATCGTCAGGCGGACTCTCAACCACTGTGCCACCAGGGAAGCCCTATTGCAGCATATTTTATGTTGCACAAGCATGGGTTTAGGTTTTATAATTTAGACTTTTTCAATTGGAAAACATCCTTTAACAATGAAAGGAGTGTTTAAAGAATACAACCTAAATGACTTCTATGGATGCTATTTTAATGCTTCAAGAATACCCATCATCCTAAGAAAAGTATGTAAAATAATTGGAAAGAG
>NW_006776799.1:1357401-1367412 GCF_000442215.2 Lipotes vexillifer
AACTGTCTGATGTACTCTCAGAGCTGCATGGGTGAGCCCCTCAGTAAATGTGATTGTCTCTGCAGAATTGCTGTCTGTTCTTGAGACAGCACTTCTCTGTGTCAGTGAAGAACTTGGTTTTGAAGCTGCTCATTACACTCTGCAGTGAATTTTAAAGTGAAATAAAGTAAGAAATATGTTCAACTTGTAAGAACATTTCTCATTTGGAAAAAAGTTTGTAGTTACATGAACTCATAGCCATCCCTTTCTTTCTCTTCTTAATTTTGTGCTCATTTCAAGCCTTGTACAGATGGCGAATGGCTTAACTGTTTCATGATTTCAGTCTCTCTCTTTAATCTGTCCTTCTCATCCTTATCCCTAATGGAAGAACATAATAGCAGTTTTTAGGGCTATCATGGAAAAAGGAATCGACTCATTCTACATAACTCTAGTAGTAGAACTAAGACCTGTGGGTGGAAATAATAATTCTGCATTCGTTATGTCCCTCTCTTCTTTAGAAACCTTCAATGGCCCTCCATTCTGTGCAGAATCTAAGTTCTTATCCTGGTATTAAAAGTCTTTCATCCCCAGTCTTATCTCTTACCTCTCCCTATATTCATGCGCTAGTACAGTCTGACTAATGTAGTCATCATCCTTCAAACATGACTTGTGAATTATTGTTTTTGTGCCTTTCTCTCTATCATTCTTTCTGTTTAAAATACTGCCTTCTGGTTACAACCTACTTATCTTGAGGAACATATTTTAGCTCCTTTGCCCTTCAAGAAATCCTCCTTGATCTCCCTATCCCCTAGTGATTTCTTCATCCTGGTAACATTCATCATTCATACCACTTTTTTGAACTTGAGGTTACAGAACATTCCACTTTAATTTTTAAAAGGCATACGTTTAATTTCCTCATTCACTTTGCAAAAACCTTTATATCAAAATGGGACCCTAGGGCTTCCCTGGTGGCGCAGTGGTTGAGAGTCCACCTGCCAATGCAGGGGACACGGGTTCGTGCCCTGGGCTGGGAAGATCCCACATGCTGCGGAGTGGCTTGGCCTGTGAGCCATGACCGCTAAGCCTGCGCGTCCGGAGCCTGTGCTCCGCAACGGGAGAGGCCACAACAGTGAGAGGCCCGTGTACCACAAAAAAAAAAAAAAAAAAAAAAAAAAAAAAAAGGGACCCTTAGCTTCCTTTGTTCCCCCAAATTATTTAACCGTAGGTTTTAATTGATTGAAATTGTATACCTCGGGGTCTTAATTAGTTGGGTCTTTTCTTAATTAATTGGGTATTTTTAAAAATTAATTAATTCATTTATTTTTGGCTGCATTTCGTCTTCGTTGCTGTGCGTGGGCTTTCTCTAGTTGTGGCGAACAGGGGCTACTCTTTGTTGCGGTGCATGGTCTTCTCATTGCGGTGGCTTCTCTTGTTACGGAGCATGGCTCTAGGTACGCGGGCTTCAGTAGTTGTGGCACGTGGGCTCAGCTCTAGAGTGCAGGCTCAGTAGTTGTGGCGCTTGGACTTAGTTGCTCCGCGGCATGTGGGATCTTCCCGGACCAGAGCTCGAACCCGTGTCCCCTGCCTTGGCAGGCAGATTCTTAACCACTGTGCCACCAAGGAAGTCTTTTCTCAATTTTAACTTATTAGAAATAATATTTGAATCCTCTGAATATATTTTAGGTGGTAGTTCTTCATAAGATATTAATACAAAAACAAGATCCAAGGGCTTCCCTGGTGGCGCAGTGGTTGAGAGTCCGCCTGCCGATGCAGGGGACGCGGGTTCGTGCCCCGGTCTGGGAAGATCCCACATGCCGCGGAGTGGCTGGGCCCGTGAGCCATGGCCGCTGAGCCTGCACGTCCGGAGGCCGGGCTGCACAACAGGAGAGGCCACAACAGTGAGAGGCCCGCGTACCGCAAAAAAAAAAAAAAAAAAAAAAAAGAAGATCCAAAAACTAGACCCATATTTTTAATGAATCATTTTAAACTGAGGGTTTAAAACATGTATGGTTCTATATTTCTTATTTATTGGTGAGCTAGCTATCACATTTAGTGGTTACTAAAATTTATTTTTTAAAAGGGATATGTGAAAAATCACTAAATTTAGTTTGAATTTTTCTAACTACTAAGCACAGATTTGGAAGGGATGTATGAAACTCGTGGCTTTAAAGAGCCAGGAAGGGGAAAGATAAGAAACTAATAGTGTTAAGGAAATTGAAGCTGAGATTTGGATGTGATTATATTTTAAGTATTGGAGATAGATTTTTAAATTTATTTCCTGGAAATGCATATGAAATTGGTGCCAGCATTTGGATATAAATCAAAATCACACAATGAAGTTCTTTTGACTTCACCCACACTTATAGAGAATCACTTTTTATCTGACCATAGTCTGCTTTATTTTATTAAACTTTGAATTGTTACACCTGAATTTGTGAACTAATAGTACTAATGAAAACCTCCTTGGTGTGCCATTTTTGACACACTAGAGAAATTATAAGACAAGTATTTTAATATGATAACTTCCAAGGGCATATGTGTTTTTCAACCCTACTTCTTTTATATGAGTGAAATCATATTAGGCCACTGTGAGGAAGTGGTTCAGCTCAAACCAGGCTATATTCCTGGGGCATTAGAAGCCCAGGCCTGGCTGAAAGCATTGGAAAACCATTATTATTTCCTCAATTTTACTGATATCATTTAAAACTAAGTAATCATAGTGGGATCTTGGTGAGTACTATGCTAACCATGTTAATTCCTTTAAGTAATTGATTAGGGAAAGGACTTACAGGACTCAAATAGTTTATACTCAGAAATGATATATCACAACAGCAGGAGAAAGATAAGGATTGAAGGAGTGGGCATGGAGGAATCAGACAGTCTTCGTTATCATCCCTCCACTGGGTTTCACAGGACTTGTTGATCTCCAGATTTTAAACCACCATGGGCATGGGCATGGTACCAAGAAGCCCAAGTCTTTGTGTGGTACGGGACTCTCATAGTGTTGAGATTTCAGTTTCCCCCAAATCTGCAGATTAAAGCACAATCACAATGAAAATCTCAGCAGGATTTTTTGGAGAAAGTAACATTTTTTTTTACAAAGAACAATGTTGAAAGACTTCTGCTGTCCGAAAACTACACTAGTTACAGCAGTCTGGTTTAAGCATAAGGATAAAAATATAGATTAATGGAACAGAATAGACAGTTCCAATGTAGGCCTGTACAGACATAAACAACTGATTTTTGACCAGTGCACCAAGGTAATTCAATGGGGGGAATTATAGTCTTTTCAACAAAAGGTGCTGGAACAATTGGAAAACCACATTAAAAAAAAAAAAAACTTCATCCTACAGTGTGTATAAAAATTAACTCAAGATTGATCATAGACCTTAGTGCAACAGCTGAAACCATAAAATTTCTAGAAAACAGGCAAAAATCTTATGATCTTGGGTTAATCAAAGATCTTTTAGGACACAAAAGCAAGAAATTTAAGAAAAAGAAATGATAAGTTAAACCATCAAAATTTAAAACATTTGTTTGAAAAATACCCTTAAAATAAAAAAGCAAGCTACTAATATTTGCAAAACAATTATCTGATAAAGCACTGTTATTTAGAAGATATGAAGAACTCTTTATAATTCAATAAGAAGATATATAACCCTGTTGAAAACCTGCAAATCAATTAACGAGAGACTTCACTGAGGAAGATATACAGTTAAGCTCATGAAATGCTGCTCAACACCATTAATCATTGGAGAAGTGGAAATTAAGTCCACAGTGAGGTACAACTACACACCCACTAGAATGGCTGAAATTTAAAAAACTGATACTACTGTGCATTGACAAGGATGTAGAGCAACTTTAATATAACATCCATTCATTTCTGGTGGGAATGCAAAATAACACAGCCACTTTGCAGAACAGTTTGGCAGGTTCTTATAAAGTTAAACGTACACTTATCATACCAGCCAGCAGTTCTACTCTTAGCTATTTACTCAGGAGCAATAAAAACATGTATCTACCCAAAGGCTCATACTTGCACATTCATAGGAGCTTTATTCAAAAAAGCTCCAAACTGGAAACAACTCACATGTCCTTTAACTGATAAATGCATCTACAAATTGTATTATATTCCATACAATGAAATATTTCTTAGCAATACAAAGGAATGAGCTGCCAATATATTTAGCACCATGTATGACTCTCAAAACTATTATATTGTGTAAGAAACCAAACATAAAAGGCTTTACACTGCTTGAATCCATTTAAGCTGCAAAGAAGAAAGAGGGAACATTTTTGGGGTGACAAAATATTCTATATTGTGGTTATTGTGTTTGTTATACAACTGTATATATATTTGTCAAAACATAGAATACAATTTAAATTTGGTAAATTTTGTTGTATATAAATTTGACTTCAGTAAAACTGATTCTTAAAATGTGTGATAATAGTTAAAATTAACTTAAAAAGTGCTATGCTAACTAATTATATTGAGGTGATGGTGATTTGGGAAGGAGTATCATGTTTCTTTAAGAAAGGCAGATGTAGTCAAACAATTTCATTAACAATATGTAGATTTTATTGTGCTGTATACTTTTATTTTTAAAATATTTTGTTATTGAGTTTTTACCAGAAAAAATATATCTATATAAAATTCTTTATTACGTATGGACCCTTTTCCTTATTCAAACATAGACTTGCAACGTAACTTTTAAGAACTCATGTTTTTAGGTCTGTAGTTTTAAGTGGGACCTTACCTATCTTATTTACTACTATGTGCCTGGCATAATTGGTGTACCTATTGTTGCATAACATATTACTCCCAAATTTAGCCACTTGAAACAGCAAACTTTTTTTATCTCAGTTTCTGTGATCCACTTCCCAGCTTTCTCATGAGAGCCTCTCTACAGGGATGCCTCATAACATGGAAACTAGATTCCCCAGAGGGAGTGATGCAAGGGAGTAGCCAAGATGCAATCTGCCATCTTTTCATAGAGCCGAAGTGACATTCCATCAGTTCTGTATTTTATTTGATAAAAGTGAGTCAACAAGTCCATCCCACACTCAACGGGAGAGAATTACACAAGACATAAGAATACAGAGATTACTTGAATCCATCTTAGAGGCTGTCTATTATGTAGTGATCCGTAACTAGTTGGATGGATGGACAGACAGATGGATAGACAGGCAGACAGATTCATGTTATACCATAATATAATTTATGTTTAATGTTGCATGCCTTATCTTAAGAACCCTGAAAACCTTGAGACTATTTAGGAAAGACTGACCTTTGCATGGTGAGAGATCTAAACATTTTTCTTTCTATACATAAAAGATTATACAAACTTTTGCCTAAAATATAGAAAAATTTTAAAAGACATGGTAACAATTGTCAAGCATTTGAAAGAGTGAACTCCGGAACAAGGATGAGTTGTTGTTTTTAACTCCAGACAGCCTTCCTAGTCCTGAAAGGCAGCTGTTATAGGAAAGTGATGCTATAGAAGAGATTGTGCTTCAGTATGAGAAATTTCTAATAAATTTTATGTTTGCTCTTCAGTGCCGTTCACATTAAACTTTAAATGCTTTCTGAAAAGTACCTGCTTACTTGTGCTCAGTCACTAAGCACTCATGCTTTTATCCCCAGTGAACGTATTTAACAACTTTCTGACATCAAGTCATATAACACTTCTGGAGGTCAGGATTTTATAGGAACTATAGTTACACACAATAGAAAATAAATTAATCTGAGGGTCTTAAATATTCCTCTGTCCTTTTTGGAAGAGGTTATGATATTCAAAAGAAAATATAAGTGAATGATAAGTGACTTTTTTATAGCTATGCTCATGTTTATTTTGGATTCACCCCTGGGCATGTAATTTCTAAGTATGGAAGTTTTAAAATATTCTTCTTTATGTAATGTCATTGGTGTATTTGAGATCTCTATTGAAATGCATTGAATATTGAAATGTTTTCACTTCATTCACATCATTTTAATAAGAATTTTTGTCACCATTACAACACAAGGGGAAATTGAGAGTTTCACTTTTTAACAGAGCCTTGGTTTTGTGGTTGGGTGTAATAGAGTGTCACACATAATGGAGGGCAGTGAGGGTATTATCATGTTCATGGAAATCATGAGTCATTGTGGATTTTGTACTTACATTACTCCTAAGACTGTACCCTTTCCCTCAGATAAGAGGAGCAGCCACTCTAAAGTTGGGACCAGGGATAATAAAAGTTTACTCTCATATATATGAGAATCGTCAGCAACAGCTAGTGATAGGAAGAAGATTAAAGACAGTGGGGATTTCAGAAAACTACTTAAAGGGGACTTTGGCTTAATGAGATGTTTTCTGGTGTCACTATGTACAGATTAACATTCTCAAAAAATCCTTTTTAGTATTTTTGTGTGTAAACGTTTAAACCTGAGACATCAGAGCTAACTATTAAATAGAGAAATGTCATTTCTTGAAAGGATGTAGCATTTTAGAAAATATATAGTCCTTGACGTAGTATAAGTTAGGCAATGTTTTTTAAATAATTCAACTACTTTTTTTTTTTACATTGAACTATAGTGTAGAAAAAGTTCTTTATAATCAGAGTTGGGTTAGATACAAAATTCATTTCCAGGAACTAAGGCTTACAATTAGGTTTAAATATTTCAGATCTGTCTCTTAAAAGCAAACATTTTTAGATGAATTTAAAAATTTTTAAATGCTAAATATATAGTACATTAATCTAGATCCCAATATGGAAAGGAAAAATATGTAAGAGTCTTCAAGTATGAAAAAGAGGGAAAAGCCTGGTTGTGCAGAACTTCAGCCTCTGAATACAATCAGCAAATTTTAGTGAAGGGAGATGGATATACTTTTGCCACCATTGCTCAGTAAAATTAAGTTAAATATTTTAAAAGCTATCAAGTTCACACCGTAAGGTGTCATCAAATATAGAAAAAAATGAGTTTTTACCAAAATGTTTAAAAGCACCATGTGATCTTGTGATCCAAGGCTGAAGTAAAATGATAATAGGTCTTGTGCATCTAGTTTTCTTTTTATTATTAAGGGTTTTTGTGTGCATATGATAAATATTTGTTTATAGACTATCTGAATAAAAGAATTGATTTTATAAGAACTAATAACTATATCCTGATTTAGCTTTTCCTTTTTTAGATTAGCTTAATTCCACTTTTATAATTAAAAATTTTTGATGGTATAATAAGTGCCATTTTTGACTCATGTATCACTTTTATTGGAATAGCTTATATCAGAAAAACAGACACTCATAAATCATCATTTTTCAACATAACCTCTCACATCATTCTTTATGACTACAATTCAGCAAATTATAAATGGGATTTTATACTTGTTTGTTTTTGTTTGACAGCTCACCAGAGAATTCAATAAACTAATCAACTGAATTCCATATAATCTCGTCATCTAAACTCCAAAGGACAGTACATGGACATTGCTTTGTCTTATAATCAATGAAAAGAAAAGGAAAAACTGATTTATCTGCCTTTGCCTATTTTATCTCAGCCTGAGGGGGAGAGGAGACAGTTCTTTGTAAAATAATTCATGTTGAAACTCATGATTGTTTTAAACACTAGAAACAAGCCATGCTGTAAAAACATAAACCCTAGTTATAGATTTTATTTTTAATATTGCCATTATTTGAAAAATGTAAGCTTAGAAAATACCTAAGTTTAATTTAAATGTACATTACATTTTTGGGTTTTTTTTTTTTACTTCATTCTTTATAGCTAAAATACAAAAGATCACGCTGTTCCTTACTGAAGCAAGGAAAAAAAAGAGAAAGTAACAAGAAAGGTATTTTTCTCTTAAAGGAATTTTAAGTTTATAAACAGGATGATTTGACTACATGTGTTGTCATTTCAGCTGGGGATAATGTCTAAAATATAAATAATAATTGTGCATAAATGTCAGTTAATTTGGTCACATATATTTAGAGGGTCTGATTGTTGCTGGCTTTGTTATATTTTTGATGATCTTTAAATTCAGTGTGGAGTGATTATATAATCCGTACTTTCCTATTTCAAATGCAACTGAAATTAAGGTTTTTTAGAGCACATTTCAGTGCAAGTATTTTATCTTTTTCCTGTGGTTGACTCACAAAAACCTTCTCTCTTTCAAAACTAGTGAGAGCAAATAAGTAATTTGGACAGTGTGTACATATAGTACTTTGAAATGCACTCAACCCTGTGTAGATATTAATATGTACTAATACTCTCTAGGTGCCAGGTACTTAGTTAAGCTTTTTATATGGATTATATATTTGTTTGTTATTGTTATTATGTTTATTTTACAAATTTGGAAACTAAGAATTAGGAATTTTAATACATTCAAGGTCACAGAGCCAATAAGTCATGTTTATGTTTCAGTGGATTTGTTCTGTCAAAGCCATTTTTCTCTTTTACATACACTTTAACTCCTAAATTATACTATCACAGTATGTCCATATTCTGAATCCATACTTGAAATAATAACCTTACTTTAAATTTTATATTTGCCACTCATTTCTATATATGCTAGATTATACACATACAATAGGACACACTTATAATGACAGCTTAAAAATAGACCAAACATTTAGAATATATAGACAGGTAATTTGAATGTTACACATTTTCCAAATGGGAGATTTTATTAGTCTTATCTTAATAATAGTGCCTTAAAGTCCTTGCATGTCTGTACCACATTTTATTCTTCTGTCACTCCTTTAGACATATGGGGTAGGTACTAATTTTCACATGAGGAAAATAAGGCATAGAGAATAGTTCAGTTCCACTTCAGTGTGCTTTCCCTTTGGACCACACTTACCATGATGACATTCTTTTATTGCAAATCTGTACTGTAGATTATACCAGATTACAAGGCTTTAAAGCGTGTCTAACTAGAAGCTATAACGCTACCCAAATTTGCTACCTGAATGAAGAGACATGTGTAGTTCAATGTAAAACTTTTAAATAAATGCAGAGAGATCAGTGAACTGGAAGACAGAGTAGTGTAAATCACCCAAGCTGAGCAGAAAAAAGAAAAAAGAATTTTTAAAATGAGGTTAGCCTAAGAGACCTCTGGGACAACATCAAGCATACTAATGTTTGCATTCTAGGGGCCCCAGAAGGAGAAGAGAGAGAGAAAGAGGCAGAGAATTTATTTGAAGAAATAATAGCTGAAAATATTCATAACCTGAGAAAGGAAACAGACATCCAGATCCAGGAAGTACAGAGAGTCCCAAACAAGATGAACCCAAAGAGATTCACACCAAGACACATTATAATTAGAAGGGCACAAATTAAAAATATAGAATCTTAAAAGCAGCAAGAGAAAACCAACTAGTTACTTACAAGGGAATTCCCATAAAACTGTTAGCTGACTTTTCAGCGAAAACTTTGCAGGCCAGAAGCTAGTGGCACCATACATTCAAAGTGATGAAAGGAAAAAAATCTACAACTAAGAATACTCTACTCAGCAAGGCTATCATTTATATTTGAAGGAGAGATAAAGAGCTTTATAGATAAGTAAAAGCTAAAAGATTTCAAACCACTAAATTGGCTTTACAAGAAAATTAAAAGGACTTCTCTAAGCAGAAGAAAGAAGACCACAGCTAGAAACATTTAAATTACAAAAGAAAAGGTCTCGTTGGTGAAGGCAAACATATAGTAAAGGTAGTAGATCAACCACTTATAAAGCTAGTAGGAGGGTTAAAAGACAAAAGTAAAACCATCAGTATCCACAGTAACTAAGGGATACAAAAACCAAAAAGATGTAAAATATGATAACAAAAAAGTTAAATGCGGTTGGGAGGAGTAAAAATGTGAGGTTGTTAGAATGCAGTCAAGCTTAAGAGATCATCAACTTATAATAATCACATATATAGGTGTTATAGATAAACATCATGGTAACAACTAGCCAAAAACCTATAATAGATACATACATGCAAGAAAAGAGAAAGGAATCCAGACATAACACTGGAGACAGTCATCAAATCACAGGGAAAGAGAGCAAAAGAAGA
>NW_006776799.1:1367422-1383176 GCF_000442215.2 Lipotes vexillifer
GCAAAAGAAGAAGAAACAAACAAAACTACAAAACCCCAAAACAGTAAACACAGTGGCAATAAGTACATACCTATCAATAATTACTTTACTGTAAATGGATTAAAATGCTCCAATCAAAATACATAGAGAGGCTGAATGGATTTAAAAACAGGACCCATATGTATGCTGCCTAGGAGAGTCTCATTTCAGATCTAAAGACACACACAGACTGAAAATAAGGGGATGGAAAGAGATATTCCATGCAAATGGAAACAAAAAGAAAGCTGGGGTAGCAATACTTCTATCAAACAAGATAGACTTTAAAACAAAGACTGCAGCAAGAGACAAAGAAGGACATCACATAATGATCAAGGGATCAATCCAACAAGAAGATTTAACAGTTGTAAATATGTGTACACCCAACATAGGAGCACCTAAATACATACAGCAAATATTAGCAAACATAAAGGGAGAGATTGAGAGTAATACAATAATAGTAGGGGACTTTAACACCCCACTTACATCAATAGGCAGATCATGAAGACAGAAAATCATTAAGGAAACACTGGTCTTAAATGACAGATTAGACCACATAGAATACACACACACACACACACACACACACACACACACACACACACACACATTCCATCCAAAAGCAGCAAGATAGACATTCTTTTCAAGTGCACATGAAACATTTTCCAGGACAGATCACTAGCTAGGCCACAAAACAAGTCTCATTAAATTTAAGAAGATTGGAATCATATCAAGTATCTTATCCTACCACAATGCTAAATAGATTAGAAGTCAACTACTAGAAACAAAAAATCTTCAAAAAACACAAACACATGGAGGCAAAACAATATGCTACTAAACAACCAGTGGATCACTGAAGAAGTCAAAGAGGGAATTAAAAAATACCTGGAGACAAATGAAAATGGAAACACGATGATCCAGAATCTATGGAACACAGCAAAAGCAGTTCTAAGAGGAAGGTTTATGGTGATACAGCATTACCTCAGGAAACAGCAAAAATCTCAAATGAACAATCTAATCTTACACCTAAAGGAACTAGAAAAAGAGGGACAAACAAAACTCAAAATTAGAAGAAGGAAAGAAATCATAAAGATCAGAGAAGAAGTAAATGAAATAGAGACAAAAAAAAATAGAAAAGATCAATGAAACTAAGAGCTGGTTCTTTGAAAAGATAAACAAAATTGATAAACTTTAGCCAGACTCATCAAGAAAAAAAGAAAGAAAGCCCAAATAAATAAAATCAGTAGTGAAAGAGAAGTTACAGTTGACACCACTGAAATGCAAAGAATCATAGGAAATTACTACACAGTTTTACACCAATAGAAGACAACCTAGAAGAAATGAATAAATTCCTAGAAATGTACAACTCCCAAGATTGATTCAGGAAGAAATAGAAAATATGAACAAACTGATTACCAGTAATGAAATTGAATCAGTAATTTTAAAATGCCCCACAAAATAAAAGTCCAGGACCAAATGGCCTCACTAATGAATTCTACCAAACATTTAAAGAACAATTGATATCTGTTGCTCTCGAGCTACTTCAAATATTTGAAGGGAAAGGAATGCTTCCGAACTTGTTCTGAGGTCAGCATCATCCTGATACCAAAACCAGACAAAATTACCACACATAAAAAGAAAATCACAGGCCAATGTCACTGATGAACCTAGATGCAAAAATTCTCATCAAAATGTTAACAAACTGAATTCAACAATACATTAAAAGGATTATATCCCAGTGATGCAAGGATGGTTCAGTATCCACAAATCAATGTGATAACCACATTAACAAATTGAAAAATAAAAATTATATTATCTCAATAGATGTAGAAAAAGCTTTTAACAAAATTCAACATGCATTTATGATAAAAGCTCTCAACAACATGGGTATAGACGGAACATACCTCGACATAATAAACGCCACATATGACAGACCCACAGCCAACATCATACTCAATGGTGAAGAGTTGAAAGCATTTCCTCTAAGATCAGGATCAAGACAAGAATGCCCTTTATTTTTTTTTTTTGACTTTATTTTTTATTTTTATTTTTATTTTTTTTTAACATCTCTATTGGCGTACAATTGCTTCACAATGGTGCGTTAGTTTCCGCTCTATAACAGAGCGAGTCAGTCACACGTATACATATGTTCCCACATCTCTTCCCTCCCCGTCTCCCTCCCTCCCACCCTCCCCATCCCACCCCTCCAGACAGCCACAAAGAACCGAGCCGGTTTCCCTGTGCCATGCGGCTGCTTCCCACTGGCTATCTACCTTACGTTTGTTAGTATATATATGTCCATGTCTCTCTCTCGCCCTAACACACCTCACCCTTCCCCCTCCCCATATCCTCAAGTCTGTTCTCCAGTAGGTCTCTGTCTTTATTCCTGTTTTACCCCTAGGTTCTTCATAACATTTTTTTTTCTTAAATTCCATATATATGTGTTAGCATACGGTATTTGTCCTTCTCTTTCTGACTTACTTCACTCTGTATGACAGACTCTAGATCTATCCACCTCATTACAAATAGCTCAATTTCGTTTCTTTTTATGGCTGAGTAATATTCCATTGTATATATGTGCCACATCTTCTTTATCCATTCATCCGACGACGGGCACTTAGGTTGTTTCCATCTCCGGGCTATTGTAAATAGAGCTGCAATGAACATTTTGGTACATGACTCTTTCTGAATTCTGGTTTCCTCAGGGTATATACCTAGTAGTGGGATTGCTGGGTCATATGGTAGTTCTATTTGTAGTTTTTTAAGGAACCTCCATACTGTTCTCCATAGTGGCTGAACCAATTCACATTCCCACCAGCAGTGCAAGAGTGTTCCCTTTTCTCCACACCCTCTCCAGCATTTATTGTTTCTAGATTTTTTGATGATGGCCATTCTGACTGGTGTGAGATGATATCTCATTGTAGTTTTGATTTGCATTTCTCTAATGATTAATGATGTTGAGCATTCTTTCATGTGTTTGTTGGCAGTCTGTATATCTTCTTTGGAGAAATGTCTATTTAGGTCTTCTGCCCATTTTTGGATTGGGTTGTTTATTTTTTTGTTATTGAGCTGCATGAGCTGCCTGTAAATTTTAGAGATTAATCCTTTGTCAGTTGATTCATTTGCAAATATTTTCTCCCATTCTGAGGGCTGTCTTTTGGTCTTGTTTATGGTTTCCTTTGCTGTGCAAAAGCTTTGAAGTTTCATTAGGTCCCATTTGTTTATTTTTGTTTTTATCTCCATTACTCTAGGAGATGGGTCAAGAAGGATCTTGCTGTGATTTATGTCATAGAGTGTTCTGCCTATGTTTTCCTCTAAGAGTTTGATAGTTTCTGGCCTTACATTTAGGTCTTTAATCCATTTTGAGCTTATTTTTGTGTATGGTGTTAGGGAGTGATCTAATCTCATACTTTTACATGTACCTATCCAATTTTCCCAGCACCACTTATTGAAGAGGCTGTCCTTTCTCCACTGTATATTCCTGCCACCTTTATCAAAGATAAGGTGACCATATGTGCATGGGTTTATCTCTGGGCTTTCTATCCTATTCCATTGATCTATCTTTCTGTTTTTGTGCCAGTACCATACTGTCTTGATTACTGTAGCTTTGTAGTATAGTCTGAAGTCAGGCAGCCTGATTCCTCCAGCTCCATTTTTTGTTCTCAAGATTGCTTTGGCTATTCGGGGTCTTTTGTGTTTCCATACAAATTGTGAAATTTTTTGTTCTAGTTCTGTGAAAAATGCCAGTGGTAGTTTGATAGGGATTGCATTGAATCTATAGATTGCTTTGGGAAGTAGAGTCATTTTCACAATGTTGATTCTTCCAATCCAAGAACATGGTATATCTCTCCATCTGTTTGTATCATCTTTAATTTCTTTCATCAGTGTCTTATAATTTTCTGCATACAAAGAATGCCCATTTTTGCCACTTTTATTCAATATGGTATTGTAAGTTCTAGCCACAGCAATCAGACAAGAAAAAGAAATAGAAGGAATCCAAATTGGAAAAGAAGAATTAAAACTGTCACTTTGCAGATGACCTGATACTATATATATAGAAAATCCTAAAGACACCACCAAAAAACTTAGAACTAATAAATGAATTCAGTAAAGTAGCAGATTACAAAATTAATATACAGAAATCTCCTGTAATTCTGTACAGACAACAAAATATCAGAAAGAGAAATTAAGAAAACAACCCAATTTACAAGTGTATCATAAAGAGTAAAGTATCTAGAAATAAACCTAACTAAGGAGGTAAAAGACTTTTACTCAGAAGGCTATTAGACAAGGATGGAAGGTACTGAAGATGAAATAAACAAATGGAAATATATTCCATGCTTATGGATTGGAAGAGTTAATATTGTTAAAATGCTCCTCAGGCAGTCTACAGATTCAGTGCAATCCCTATCAAAATACCAAAAGCATTTTTTCCACAACTAGAGCAAATAATTCTAAAATTTGTATGGAATCACAGAAGACCCCAAATAGCCAAAATAGCCTTGAGAAAGAACAAAGCTGGGGGTATCATGCTTCTGATTTCAAACTATACTACAAAGTTACAGCATTCAAAATAGTATGGTACTGGCACAAAAACAGACACATAAATCAATGGAACAGAATAGAGATCTCAGAAATAAAATGACACTTAAATAGTCAATCAAAGAAGGCAAGAATACAATATGGGGAAAAGACAGTCTCTTCAATAAATGGTGTTGGGATAACTGGACAGCTACCTGCAAAATAACCAAACGGGACTACTTTTTCACACTAGATTAAAGACTTTAACGTAAGACCTGAAACCATCAAACTCCTAGAAAAAAATATAGGCTGTATGCTCTTTGACGTCAGTCCTAGCAATACATTTTTTGGGGATACATCTTCTTAGGCAAGGGAAACAAAAGCAAAAATAAACAAATAGGACTACATTAAACTGAAAAGCTCTGCACAGTGAAGGAAGCTATCAACAAAATGAAAAGGCAGCCAACTGAATGGGAGAAGGTATTTGCAAAATGATAAGGGATTTATATCCAAAATATACAAAGAACCCATATAATTCAACATCAAAATAGCAAAGAACCCTATTTAAAAATGGCCAGGGGACCCGAATAGACATTTTTCCAAAGAAGACATTTGGCCACAGACACATGAAAAGATGCTCAATATCACTAATCATCAGGGAAATGCAAATCAAAATCACAATGAGATATCACCTCACACCTGTCAGAATGGCTATTATCAAAAGGACAACAAATAAGCGTTGGTGAGGATGTGGAGAAAAGGGAACCCTTGTGTGTTGTTGGAATTGTAAATCAGTGCAACCACTATGGAAAGCAGTATGGAAGTTCCTCAAAAAATTAAAAACAGAACTGCAATATAATTTACTAATTTTACTTCCAGGTATTTATTTGAAGAAAACAAAAACCCTTATTTGAAAAAATATATGCACTCAAATGTCCATTGCTGCATTGTTTACAATAGCCAAGATACAGAAGCAACCTAAGTGTCCAACATTAGGCAAAAGGATAAAGACAAAGTGATATATTTATACAATGGAATATTAGCCATAAAAAATGAAATCTTGCCATTTGCGACAACATAGATGTATCTACAGGGTGTTATACTAAGTGAAATGTGTCAGAAAGGAAAGACAAATAATGCAGGATCTCAAATTTGGAAGCTGAAAAGCAAAACAAAAACTTAAATTAAAACTGACTCAGATATAGACAGCAAATGGGTTGTTGCCTGGAGGGAGGGGTGTGTGTGAGGAGTGAACCAAATAGGTGAAGGTTTTGAGAGATACAAATCTCTAGCTGTATGATAAGTAAGTCAAGGTGTTGTAATATTACAGCATAAGGAATATGGTCAGTAATATTGTAATAAGATGGGGACAGATGGTTACTAGACTTATTGTGGTGATCATTTCATAATGTGTACAAGTGTCAAATCATTATGAATACACCTGTAACTAACATAATATTGTATGTCAACTATATTTCAATAGAAATAAAGAAAAATAAATGCAGAGATATACCATGTTCATGGATCAGACAATTCCATATTATTAAGATGTCAGTTCTCCACAATCTATAGATTCAAACCAATACCAAATTAAACATCAATGGGCTTTTTAAATGAAATTGGCAAGCTGGTTGTAAAAGTTATACAGCAATTTAGATAACTTAGAATAGTCAAAATAATTTTGAAAAAGATATACATAGTTGGATAACTCATAGCACCTAGTTTCAAGATTTACTATATAGTAATCAAGGCAGTGTGGTATTGGTACAAGGATAAATACATCAATGGAACAGATTGGAAAGTCCAAAAATCAGCACACAAGTACATGGTCAATTGATTTGCAACAAATGTCCCTGAGTAATTCAAGTGGTGGTAATGAATAGTCTTTTTAAGAAATGGTATGGAAACAACTGGTTACTCATTTGGAAAATAATGAAACTCCCCCCTTACCAAGCATCATGCATGAAAATTAGTTTGAAAGATTTCGCATACCTAATAAAAAATCAAAACTTTAACAAGAAAAATAGGAGAAAAATCTTAGCAATATTAAATCAGGCAAAGATTTCTTAGGTAGGAAACACAAGGCACAATCTTTTAAAAAGTGATAAATTGGACTTCCTTGAAAGACACAATTAAGAAGATGAAAAGGCAAGCCACAGATTGAGAGAAGGTAATAAATCAAACATATGCATATATGATTTGTATGCATATATGTATCTGTGTATGTGTATGTATCTATAACATTTATAGATAAGGATATATATCCAGAATATATAAACAGTTATTACAACTCAATAATTAGTAATTTCCCGAAGGAAAATAACTCAAATGATAAATGAATACCCAAGCATAATTTCAACAGTCCTGTTTGAAACTACATAAAAATATTTCTAAAAAGACATTTAATTACTAACATCCAAGTATAAAAATTTTGACCTTATTTGTACAGAGAATGGTAGAGTATTTCATTTAAAATTGTAATTGAAAATAGCAACATATTATAATCAGAGGAAATCATCAGTTAAGCATAGAAGCAAGATTAAACAGTTACATCCAAAATAATGAAGTTAAATAATATATGGAAACTATATCATGGAGACATATTATTTGTATTTTTAGAAAAATAGAGCCATGTATTAGTGTGAAAAGATGTTAAAAAATGAATATTAATTTGTTGAGGAAGAACCATAGTATCAATGAGGGTGTATCATAAGTGACTAGCTGGCAATAAGTAAATGGCTTTCCTGTTTTTTTCTTTATACTTATAGGAATTAGTATCAACAGATATTTCCCCTTGACTCTATTTCTTGAGGCCACATCCTTCCTCATAGCATCTTTCTTCAAAAGAAATGAACTAATTTGCCACCTCTCCTTATTTTAGTTTTTCATTTTAAAAACAAAAACTACATTTGTTTCCCCTTCTTTTTCTTATCTCCAGAGTTACAATTGCTTAGCAAAAGGTCAGTGCCTCTCTATTTATTTACTCACGTAGGGTATGCCATACCTCAAAATATTTTTGAAGTAGTTTTTGCATTATAAAAAGGACATAATTATGAAAATGATTCTGAAGTTCAATGGTACAGTAAATTATGAGCTTGCTTTCATTTTGCAGGGCATCAAAAATGTGTAAAGTACTGTAGAATGGATTACATCTGTTTTGTCTTCTCCTAAAGTAATAATTTTTTATGGTCCTTTACTTTTCCCATTTCTTTTCCTTTGGGCTGTGGCTGAAAAAATCACTTTAATTGCTCAGCTAACCTCTTCTTCTACCCAGGCATACCTTTCAAAAAATATAGGTAGTATTATTTTTTTTGAGGTTTGATGTACTCTGATGAAATATGAAGCTTGGTTACTTTTCTTAGCATTCCTTTTTGCTGGAGAGTCTAACTATATCAGTTTTCTTTAACCTTCGTATAGATTTGTTATTGGGCGAGAAAGACCAGGACAAGTGAGTGAGGTTGCCCAGTTGATAAGCCAGACGCTGGAACAAGAAAGGCGCCAGAGAGAGCTGCTTGAACAGCACTATGCCCAGTATGATGCCGACGATGATGAGGTAAGTTGCATTTGCAAACGTTCTTTTTCCTTCATTTCTTCTTACCACATCCCTACTTGATAAACCTCTCTTTATCGTATAACAGTATGACAGGTCTTTGCAGTTTCTCAAGGATGATGTGTCGACATTCAACTCACAGAAAGGAAATATTACTTGCGTTTGTTATTAGCTTATCAATCAAATAATGGTATCATATTTACAGTATGAAGACTTCTGGATCAAATAAGTCCTCTTTTACCACAGTATTAAGACAAATTCACTGAAACAAAAAAGGGTAAGAATACCAAAATGTGAATAGTAGCTATCTTTTTGTTGGAATTAGGTGATTTTCTCTGCTTTATATTTTTTCAATTTTTTCTAAATTTTCTACAATAAGTATGTAACACTTTTTCAAAAAAATCGGGAAACATTTTGAGTGAAAAGGCACATATACATACACAAGCATACACAGAAAAGTACTGAAAATTGGTGAGTGTTTTCAGGTTTTTTTCCCCCCCAGGAAGAGAAAGTTCTTTGGATCTGCTCACTATGATTTGTGCTAACATAATGCAGAACAAAGCTTTTCCACCAGCACATATCCCATAGAGTAGATACATACTGGAATAATTTTGCATCCTGCTCTCTGCAGAAGATCAAGCAAATGAATAGAAGCTAACCCCCAAGTGAAAACTTCTCTATGGAACCCGTGTGTGTTGTAATATAATACAGATGCTGGTCTATTTCTAATGTAAATGCCAAATGTACATTGATAAAATGGGACAACATACTTTATTATAAACATGTTTAAACATGCATATGTTTCACATTGGCATGTCAAAGGATCCATCAACAATTTAGTTGCAGTATTTCATACCTCATAAACATAGTAAATACTCAGGTAAAACAAATACTCTTCTTCATACCAGCTGATATAAATAAGGATAGTGTAACTTCATATGTTCAACCTCTACTCATCTGAATATATTCTTTCTCCAGAACTTTTCTTGGTTTCTAGCCAGGACCTAGTGAAGATCAATAAAGAGACATTCAAATATTTTTCATGTATTTTTAGTCTGGAGTGTTCTAACCCAAATGTATCTTAATTTTTCATCTGTTTGTAGTATAGTGAGGATGTATTCTGTCTTTATTATAGTAGAAAATTTTAAGATGGTGCTTCGGTTAACTGTTGATCTAAGAGTAAACATTAGAAATTCTTCACTTGAGTGAATTAGTTTCTTAGAATTCTATTTAGTGGATTTAGTTTTTCACCTTCAGAATTCACTTTAAATGGCAAGTTTGTTTTTGTTTTTGTTTTTGTTTTTTTACTATACTAAGATATTATATATGAAAATGTTATCTGGGATTTCGAAACTAAAAAAGTGATTTCCTCAAATATTTGAACTTTCATCTTCCCTAGTTTTCAGTTTTGTGTTTTATCAGAGACACTGATTTGCTTTGGCTTCAAGCCTGAATTAGGATTGTAGAATTATTCTCGGCAGGTTTGGCTTTTACCTGCTCACTCTGTTAGAAAGAATTTGGATCTGAGGTTCAAGGGAGTACGGGTGACATCAAGTGGTGGAAGGTGAGGAAGCCAAATTTTTCAGTCTCTGTGGACCTCAGCGTCTTTGCTTTAAAGTACAGGTATTGGGCTAAATCTCTAAATTCCTTCCAGTTTCTAATATTCCATGAGCCTGTGAAATGAAGCATCAAGTGTATCAAGGAAAGAGGGAAAATAATATAGTTCTTTAATTGAGGCTTTTCCCAACTGAAATTTTTAGATCATTTACTACATACTTCCTCCAGTTATTTTGAGGAAATGATCACATTCATCCCCCAAGGTTTTCAACTTAAGCAGCTAAAGCTTTTTTTTTAATATCAGATTTTCTCTAATTTAAAAATTTGACTAAATGCAAAAGGAATATTTATCATTCAACATTTATACTTAGGAGTACATCATATGGATTTTGTTTGTTTGTTTGCCTGTTTTTATAAGGAAAGCAGAGTTAGTTGATTGTCACCTGAGCAGATAATTCTCAGGGGCAAGGAGGGTAAATAAATATTCAGTGCCAGGCACTAGGCCAGGTGCCTTTCCTACATGATTTCATGTAATCTTTACAGCAAGCAGAAGAATCTTTTTTTTTTTTTCTAAAAATGTAGTAATTGAGGCTTTTTCTAGTTGTATAGCTAGTAGTTGCCAGATTTAGGATGGGAACAGGGTCTTCCTGGCTCCAAGGCCTGGACTCTTTGCAACACACTGCTGATTTTGAATGGAGTAGACTGATGGGTCTGTCTGTTTTTAGGCACACACAGAGTAACTGGGGAACAAGAGATGCTGGAAGGAAGATTCCTGTTTTGGCTTATGGAGTTTCTTGTAATACTTAGGTTCTGTAACTCTTTGTTCTATATTTCTAATAATAGGGGGATTGAAAACTTGCAGAATTATTTTACTATAGGTATATACTTAATTCAGAAGTAGCCTGTGAAGATAGGGCTTAAAGGGAAGAATAGCTAAGTATACAACTATTTTACAAAAAAAAACAGAGTTTAGCTTTAGGTTAAACTTTTTCTTCTGTCTGTACGTTGTAGAAATAGAAAGCAGGTGCTTGCTGTTATGCTACTCCAAGTAACCTTCACTTTATTGAAAAGGTCAAGGAACCCTTTCCCATTGTTTCTTTCTCTCTCGTGTTCCTCTCTGATGTACCTTTTTCTCTTTCTTGTGTGTTACACACTGCCTCACCAATGCATGCCCAACTAAAACCTACCATTAATTTTCTGTGCATCGGAGAGATGAAAACCCTGCAAATAATAAAAATCTACTTTTTGTGTACACATGTTAATTTATTTACTTGATTGAATTCATTTTTTACTAATTTTTTACTATCTGGTTACAATTTAACCAGATATTGTTAAATTGATTGATCTGAGTGTTATGTCCTTATTTTTTATTTATTCTCTCTCTGTGTTAATGAAAAGTAAGAGACATAATGGAAATGAGAAGAACCAATATTTGTTATCCAGTGAGTAAATGGTCCTTGAAAAATTGATTTAATTTCATATGTAATTGAACAATTTATTGATTTACATATCTTTGTTAACTCTGAGTTGTGTAATCAATCACTTGGTTTCTTGTTTTTCTTATCATTTATAGAATCATCCTATGATTTCAAAGTTAGGATCGTTTTTATTTGATAATATCCCCTGTGACATTCCCTGGGCCAGCCAGGAAAACCTCTAATTAAATGCAGAACAGCCATGTTCATCCAGCTAATTTCCAGAGTCAGCACTTAGATCAGCTTTGTCTACTGAAGAATAGATAGCTCTGGTTTTGGTCAAATAATCCAAGGTTGATTCTAACTTGGAACCTGTCACATTGACAGAGGGGAGTTGCTTGCTTGAATTGCCTACAGGGAAAACATTGCAATGTGAGAAATATATCCTGAAATTGTAAAAGTTCAGTGGGCGTCTTATCAGAACCATATTTAGGATTAAGAATACCTTACTATGTATTGTGTGTACTTACATATATCTGTTTTAATGTTTTAAGAAATTATAAATCATACTCCAGTAGAATTTAAAATATATAGATAATACCCAAACTTCATTTAAATTTCTGAATTTTCTGGTTTTTTTCCTTCAAATATTTAAACTAGAATAGAGTTTAAAATAAGCAAACACCCAGTTCAGTTTGAATTGCATTCCTGTTTCTGTTCATTCTCTGTTAAACATTATGATTTTTTAAAAAGTTAAAATGGCTCTGCCTAAAGGCTGAAAAATAAAAGGGAGGATCCTATAAAGAAGAGGGAGGTATAAATCTGAACCACTGAATAATTTTAAACGTAGATCTGAATATATCTGTGATTGGGTGATTGTACTTCTGGATTTATAGAATTATTGTTCATTTCTTTTTCTTTCTTTCTTTCCTTTTTTTTTAAACAATCTGAAAGGTAACCCTGGAGGATTTCAGTAAACCCCTCAGACAGTCAGCACTATCCCACGAAATTCTGGGGGTATGGTAAATTTTTCAACTAGATTTTATTTTCAATAACAAGTTTAATTTCCATTCATACGCCACAGTTACCAATGTTTACCTTTTAATGGTGAGGTGATGTAATTCTGGTATATGTTTTCTGTAGCGTAGGTCATGTATGTATATTTTGGGTATCTGTTTCTATCAAAGAGCAATATGCAATGTGAAACACTGTGGGCTCAGACTGGAAATGAAGTATGAACTGGTACTGTACCACTTTTTTTAATTAGAAAGTTTATAATGGTCATTCACATTAAAATGAATTATTTTACATACACTTCTTAAATTATATTGGTCTTGCTTCTTTAAATATAATATTTATTACACTTTAAAGTCTTAGAGTATATATGGCATTTCAAAGCCGCTTTGTGTAGTAGTTCAAAGCAAGATTAATCATCACTCCAGAAACCGAGCCTCCTTCTCTTAAAATATAATTTAATCTTTCTTTCATAATTTGTTTTTATTACTAGAAATTATTATTAACAACTGTATCATGACATTATTTTTTTAGAATCTTTTAAAGTATTGAATACCATTTAGAGCAACTGCCTACATGGATATGCATTTTTATTGCTTGTGTTAATATGTAATAATTAGAGGCAGAGATACAATGGAAGCCATGGTTTGCATGTGTTAAAGGTTTACAACAATGTAATTTTTATGTGAAAAGCATTAAAGGGATAACATTAAACTTGACTCATGCTGTTTGCTGTCCCTGTCTGGAAGCAGCTGGTGTCATGTGAACAAGAGACTGCAGTTATTATGGATGGCCTTTTAGTAATGTGAACTGGCTTTATGCTGTGTGTATAGGGCTAAGAAACTAAGCGTTAGGGGTATTAGTTCTTGAAAGTTCATGTTACAGCAAGCACTGGAACTTCAGTGTTTTTTCTCTCATTAGGCTGCTCTCTCTAGTGGGGGAAAAAGCCTTTTTTAATTTTTGTTGTCAACCGTTTTAGAACACTGTGGCTGAATTGCAAGGAGTGTCTGGCAACTGCAATAACAATAACAACTATTTCCTTAAGGTTTGTTTTTTGGTGGAAAATAATGCTTATCTGTACCTTCCTGCTTTCATGTGTGAAGTTAAATATTCTATGTGTCTTATTAACTAGCTCTGTGCTTGGAAGAACTTCTCTAGAGCCATGTGTTTTGTATGTTGAATAATAGTTTGAAAATAACCAATTGAAAAATAGTTAACTCTGAAACATAGCACATATTTTAGGCACAGTTTCTGCAGTTTGGGCTCACTTCCTAATATTTAACCATGGATATTTTAAACCCCTAACATTTTAAATATTTTGTGATTTATATTAAAGGGAAGAAAAAGATATCCAACAACAGAGCTGTATGATGTTCATAAAATATAACGTACACGGTGACTTATATTGTCTTTAAATCCAGTGATTATTTTTTTAGAAAAGGATCGTTTGATACAAAGTTCTTAATTTTTGAAAAACCTAAATGTATATATATTTAAATTATAATAGTACTTGTTTGCACAATTTCTATGGTAGGCATACTAAAATGTGTAAAAAGATTTTACACTTTAAATCATAAACTAATTCTCACTATCTTTAGCTGCCAGTAACAGCGATAGAATAACTTAGAAATGGAAAGTCAGGTATATTTAAAAGGGAGATTGCTTTATGGTGATTAGAGGAGCCAGAAGAATGGAAGAAGTACAAAACAAGAAAAACAGCTTGTTTACAGACTCCAGTTTGACTGGACCTTTAAAATGATTTAATTTAATTATGTCCTTTGGTTTGTGATCCCCAAATCTATAGTAGTGGTCATTGTAATTGAAACCCAGAATCATAAGGTGCTTGGAAGACATTCAGTTAAAGACTGTATCCATTCTTGGTCTTACCTAAGCAGTGTACACATGCATGTGTGCACACGCACATATACACCCACATAAATGCACTATCCCCAGGAGGCGGACATCTTCCTCTACTTGAAAGGTCCTCTCTAGAAATATTCTTTGTGTATAGAAACATTATTATTTATAACATGGAGCAGAGACAGGAAGATGTGCAGTGTAAAGGGAAATTAGAAGTTAGAATAGAAACCTTTGCCTAAATAATGCCATCTTTTTGTAGCTCATTTTTTTAGTTTTATTTTGTTTATCATAATTCAAGTTATTTGAATATGTTTTCTTATTTTCTTTCCAACTACCATGTTATCATATTAATTCATGAGCCAAATATGAAATATCAGATACACTTTATCAAGTACTTCTAAGCCATTAAATTCCTCTGAGATTACAGACTTTGTACTTTCTAGAAACCATGCTAGATCAATTCAGTGATGAACCACAGAGTTTGCAGTGTTAACAGAAATGTCACAGAAACAAACACAAATGACAGCATTTTTCCAACTTTAAAAACATTTATAAATTGAATATAATTTTTTACCAAAAAGCTCTAAAATGCTAAAATGCATAGTGAGAGATGGGCCTCATTAGCCTGGGAAACTGACTAACTTTCCAGTGTACCATAAGGATCCTGTGGTTTCCCATGCCTTTGCTCCTCCTGTTTTCTTTACCTTGAATGTCATTCCATACACTCTTTGTTGCTCTTTTGTGCCCACTAATCCTGTTCACCTTTCAGATCTCTGTTTATATTTCATCCGTCTCCTCCAAAAAGCTTTCCTGGGCTCTCTCAGCTGGGCTGAGAGCCCTTTCTTCTTCTTTTTTTTTTTTTAATTAACTAATTTATTTATGGCTGTGTTGGGTCTTCGTTTCTGTGCAAGGGCTTTCTCTAGTTGTGGCAAGCGGGGGCCACTCTTCATTGTACGCACAGGCTCAGTAATTGTGGCTCACGGGCCCAATTGCTCCGCGGCATGTGGGATCTTCCCAGACCAGGGCTCGAACCCGTGTACCCTGCATTGGCAGGCGGACTCTCAACCACTGCGCCACCAGGGAAGCCCTGAGAGCTCTTTCTTAATTGAGTCAGTAGCACCTTGTGTATCACTCTCTATCATTTTTTACCCATAAGCTTGTAATGTCTTCAATGACAGGTCTCTATAGCTGGTTGATTTTTAATACATACAGGGATGAGCACAGCACTGGGCAGATTAGAGAAAGCCAAGAAACTGAACTGACTTGAATCACTCAAAGGATATTAAGATGAAAAGTGGAGAGTAGAGTTAAATGAGGAGAATGAAATTTAGTTAGGAACATAATCTGAAATAGTGAAGGAAGAATGGCATAGAATACAGAGAGAAAAGAAATGTCAAACCTAGTTAGACTAGAGATTGAAGATAGGGAAAGGGCTGAAGGAATAAGCTGTACTTGTCTTTGGCACTTTGGGGTTTAGCACCGTTCTGTGGGCTTTTGCTACCACATTTTAATTGTTTTGAGAGACCGTGAATTTACAAGAAGACCCTATCTCTATCACACTGCACCAAACTCTTCTGCATGTAAAACCAAAGAAATAAATATGCATATTTCATTCCTTGAAAACCTTTAGGACCTTAGAAATGGCAACCTGGTGACTCACATTGACATGACTTTTTAGTCATAAATGAATAAACATGTAGAAATAGAATAGTTGAAATGGCCTAAATGATGCCAAGATCAATACTGCATAGATAACCATCTTCTCCTGCCCATTGTATTAACTTAGAAATAGCCTTCAGTCATAGAAATACATTTTCATCAG
>NW_006776799.1:1383194-1397363 GCF_000442215.2 Lipotes vexillifer
CAGCAGGAAAAACTAAATGGTGACCTGACCAAGGACTGACATCCTAAAGATGCCTTACTGTGGAGGTTTGCCTGGTCTGATAAGGGCTCCATTTATTTTAAACTGATATTGATGCTAGTAAGGGTGGTGGTAAAAACTCTTAATTGATTTTTGGAATTCTGGTTTTTAAAGGGGTTTTTGAAAATTATTTTATTGACATAGAACAAAATGTGCAGATCTTAAGTGTGTAATTTCATAATTTTTATTACTATATATCCATATTTCACATATTAAAATCAACATTAATAAAGAATAATTTATATACAATAAAATGCACCAATTTCAAATGTGTTTAGGTTAACAGTGTGATGAATAACCACCACCACGATAAAGATACAGAACATTTTCATCACCTCAAATAGTTCCCTTATAGAACTTTGCTGTCACTCTCAGCCCCAAAAAAGCATTCAGTCTGCTTTCTGACACTATAATTTTGTCAATCCTAGAATGTCATTTGCAAGGAATCATAAAGTACATACTTTTTAATGTCTGGCTTCTTTCATATCTCTATCATAATGTCATACTTATCCTAAGTGTTCTCTGTATTATGATTATACTGTAATTGGTGTTGCTTTGGGTTACAATAGAAAAAGCCCACGGCCCACCCAAAGTGGAATTCTAATTGAAGAACTCCATCGTAAAGCTAGAGCCCCATGGGCTACATTCCAGGTAGATTAACTACTCAAATGTGAAAAGCAAAACTAAAAAATTTAGAAGACAGTGTACAAGAATATCTTTAAGACTTCAGTGTAAGAAATGGTTCATTACGTTAAGGAACACTTAAGAAAAGCAAATCCATAAAGGAAACAATTGAGAAAATTGACATTAAGATTAAGAACTTCTATTCATCAAAAGAATGCCTTTGTGAAAGCAAAAAGACATACCAGAAGCTGGAAGAAAATATTTGAAAACTAAATAACTGAAAGAGAGTTATCTAAAAAGTCCTCCATGAGCCAGTGGGAAAGACTGCATATGGGCTGTTGGCTTGAATAGTCATATCGTAGCAGAAGAAATCTCAGTGGCCAACGAACACATGAAAAGATGCCCAAACATATTAGGAATCAAAATGTAAATGTTAAAAACCAAAATTAAATACTATTTCCTACCTACTAAATTGATTTAAATCGGATATTTTAAGTTTTGGTGGGGATGGAGTAAAAGGAGCTCTTATTCTCTGCAATAGGAGTATAAATAGGCCCATTCACTTTGGAAAACAATTTGGCATTATCTAGTGAAGTTGACTCAACAATTATATTTCTTACTAAACACCTTAGTAAAATTCTTAAATTCATGAGGTGTAAGACATGTATAATATCATTCTAGTAATAGAAAAGAATTGGATACAACTGACATCTCCATCAAGAAGAGAATGGGTAAATATATTGTAGTATATTCATTCAGTGGAACGATACACAGAAGTTGTTTCTGCAGTTCACAGCAATTAGAGGAATTTCAGGAGCATACCATTAAAAGGAGAAAGGCACAGAAGAATACATGATTCCATTTATATGAAGTTTAAAATCATGTAAAAATTAATGATACATTGATTAGTCATTAAAAAATATAGTAAAACTAAAGAACAACAAGAATAATAAAATTCAGCAGAATTATTCCAAAGGCAGGCAACTAAAATAGAATCAGGGAGGCACACAGAGAGGATTATAACTGAAATGTAGTGGTACTCCTCCTTTTCTTAAGTTGTTAGTTAATTGGTGGTGGTTACATCATTATTCATTATACTTTTTGTATATTTCATAAATACTCTTTGTGTCATATTTAATGAAGAAGACTAAAATCTGCCATGTCCAGTTGCTTATGTTGAATAGTTATGTGGATATAAAGTGAATATGACATGATTCCTGCTCTCCAAGAACCTATAAAATGACTTGAGACTCTGTGTCTCAATGTGGGACTCTCATAGTACTTCTTTAAGATTGCAGATTTCTCCACTCAGCCTCACACCTGCTGGAACAGAATATGCATTGTAAATAGCCTAGGGTAATGGGAGTTTGTGGGAAGGGTTAGATGCAATCAGAGCTGGAGTTGTCCAGTTTAAAGATGCCAGGAAAACTGATGTAAAGACTTTTGAGTCCTGGTATTGCAGGCACTTCTCAAGAAGAAATTGCTTCCACAAACCACCAGATAGCCATAATGAGGAAAGGAGTAAAATTATTCTCCCTCATAGGAAATTATAAGTTTGAGATTATATTTATTATTAATCTGTAGATAATCCATAGAAATACCATCAATAATATTTTTGTTGGTTTTACTTTTTTGTTTACTATAAATTCTGTAGCTCTAACTTCTGGTTCTATGTGATAATCAGCATTTTTGCCATCATATGAGTCAATTTTTATATGAATATACTATATTTTCCAAGATTCAGTTCGTTGTATGATTAAAGAATTATTAAGATAATAATAACATGTGCCACTTGGTCAGTGTAGTTGTTCTCTTCTGCAGATTAAAGATTTAGGGAAATACAAATCTCTTAGTCTCTTCCCACAGTCCTGCTGGCATCAGAATAAGTGCTTCATTGTTTCCTTGGCAAGTAAAACGAAACTCAAGGAAGGCTGCCAATTTGAAATTGCAATGTGACATTTGAATACAGAGATCTACTTTGGTCTATTGACTGTTTAGTTCTGGATCTCAGTGGGAAAAATAGGGATCACTGGTTCCCTCCTCATATAGAATATATTTATCAGAGATTTAAAGACAATGGCATTTATGTCTTAGTAAGTAGCTATCATTTATTAAGAGGAATTGAATTAGGAATATTGAGTCATAGAAAAATATAGTTTATACTCCCAAGAAGCTTGCTATTTTGCTGTGGAAACAATAAATATATATGGTAAAGAATTTAAATCATTTTCAAGGCAATCTGTCAAAAGGCCAGATAACCATAGTATAAAAGAATCATCACAACAAAGGACATACAAAAGTAAAAGCATGAATTTGAAATTTGTGGTTTCAATTTTTATTTGCAAGAAGTTGTTTGTTGTTATTGTTTATTTGTTTTCTGTAACTAAGAAGCTGGGCCAATATTAGGTGTGCTAAAGAAATAAAAAGACCAGTTTACCTGCAGAGCTGAGTATATAGAAAGGAATAATGGTTGGAAAGTCTTTGAAAAGGTAAACTGAATAATATTGTAGGGACTTGAAAAATCAGCTGACTTTCTAGACATTTTTTCCATTAAATAATAATTGGGGTAAAGGGAAATAAGGTTTCTGTGCTTCATTTGAGCGGGTAAAATGTCAACACCAGAAGATTCTGATAAGTAAAAAAAAAAAATCAGGAAACAATTCTCTCCAAGGCTCTAACATTTCTGAGGCATTGACTGCCCTTTGTTCTAGACTATCTGTTCAAATGTTTATATAGATAACAGTCTTGGAAGATACAGGTAGACTTTCCTTCTCGAGCAAGAACAGTAATACTTATTGCCTGTTATGAAAGATGCAGGTTACCAGGTATGTCTGGTTGTCTCTACTGACATGGCTGCATGAGCAGGAATCCTCTGGCTCTCTTATCACTCTTTGGAAATTATGGCTTGAGATACCAACACAAAAATCGTGATACAAAAATCAACTAGTATGAAGACCCATTCTGGATTAGAAGAAGCTCTTGACCTTTTTCAGACAGCAGTTACAGGGATACATATTGACACTGAGCATGAAAGGAAGGAATTTGTCATTGTCATAGTCAAAAGCCTGGTAAATCCTTAAAACTTTGGCTGGTTCACTGGGGAGATTATGGGACAAGGAACATAATGCTAGTTAAGGAGAAATAGCAACAAGTGAGCTGCCTTTTGACTCAACCCCTCCTGCAGTTTATCATGCCAACTTTAGATTCACTCAGACATTAAAATGTCGTGAAGCTTTTTGCAGTGGGTCTTGACTGCTATAAGGGAAGATTAGCCCTGTCGGGGAGATTTCTTTCAAATTGACAAACTCCTGTGGGAAACCATGGATGAATATTTGGGTCCTAACTGGTCTATAATGCTGATAAAAGTAACTCACCAGAGAATGAGACACTATTTTGTTCAAAACAATCTGGATAAATTCTTACAGTCAGCATTACCACTTGAAAAACGTCCCCATCCCTTATGTTCACACTACACTTATGACTGGACTCCAGATTGAGATGGACTCCATAACAGAGTCCCTGTTGTAGGAGTCAAGGATAAGGCTTCTGAGTCAAAAATTCCCTGAAGCTAAATTGGTTCTATCAGTAATGATGACTCACCCTGCATAGTGCTTTAGGTGGACCACAGACATTGGAAGTTTGGTTAAAACATATTAACCACTGCACTGCTCAAAACTGAAAATGCACTATTACTTATTACATGAAATTGAATGATTGAATCAACCGAATAATTGGAAATGAATCATTACGGCACCTTATTACAGGCACAGAGCTTCTCCCTGCCTCCGTGCCCCTTGATGTCCCCTCTTACTACCCTAACCTCAGCTACTTTTAGGAGAAAGATGATGAGGGGTCAGGCTAAGATAGATCTCTTTGTCCTCCAGAGAGATCAAATGCTATACCCTTGAATATACTGGGAAACTGGGAGGGGAGGCCCTCAAACTTTATGGTTCTGTGGATACTGGCTCACCAGTCAGCATCTCACCTGATCCCATAGTGAGAAAGAATATCCAGATTCAACTGATGTGGTTTGGGCAGAGTCCAAAGCAAGAAGGAAAGCTGGAGAGGCCTTTAAAGGGTGGATGGGACCCTTTTGGCAGATGCAGTGTAAAGCTGTTATGCTTCCAGTGCTAAATCTGCAATGGAATTGATTTCTTATATGCCTGCAGTTTTTTGTGCCATTAGTGACAGTGGAGATTCTCCCACTCAAGGATTGCCACATATAGAGAAGTGATAGGTTATGTAGATGACTCTCCCTGTTTTATTCCAGGTGGTCCAGTAGAAACAATATAGAATCACAGGAAGAGAAGGGTAAATCGCAGTTTATTTAAACACTTAATGCCTGCCAGAATACTCAGGCCATTTCTCAACACAACACTGCATGCCTGATGCAGCAACCAAAAAAAGAGGAGATGGGGTAGCTATTAAACGCCTACTAAGCTCTTACGGAAACTGAAACTGAATCCTTGACCCATGGAGGCCTTGTCACTCTCTGGCCTAATATTCTCAGTTTGATGTGGGTCAACTTGACCTCACTGATCAATAAGGTTGGAAGGGCCCAACAGACTTTGCTTGTCAAATGGAAATGATAGATTCAAGAAAGCTGCTAGCCTGGCCCAGCAGCATCTTAGATTTACATGAACAAGTAGCAGCTTTTAATTTGGGGGGAACTATCTGCTACTATCCTCCTGAAACAAGGCCTCTAGCTCAATGAGGCCTTTGGTTCATAGAGGTTTCCTTAAATGCCTGGGCTTCTTTCACCAATGGTTCAGCCAGGCTGTCCAATTCCATCTGCTTGGCTTTCCAACCTCAGCACTAGCTATGCAGACCCAAAAATGAACATGGTCACTTTGCTCACTGGGCAGAATTCAAGGTCATACTTATAACTCTGGCCAGTACTCCCTTTGATGAACCTTGTGATATTTTTACTGACTTTTGAGCTGCTGTCAACAGCCTGTTGGTCTGTCACTTGGAAAATTACAGATTAAAGTTTAGGATGGCAAACTATAGAAAGAAATTGTGGCAATTGATCAAACTCTTGAGACTTTTCATGAAGCTTAGGGGTAGTCATAAGAGGCCTTCATGTATTAAAAGAAACACTGTAATTATCAGATCATTGTAGCCCTCAGATGACATTAGAGATCCCTCCGAAGTGAGGCTGTTCTTAGTTAATCGGGGTTGCTTTCCTGGGGGATAGCTGACTTTTTATTTATATGCAATTATTCTTAGGTTTGGAGTCATTTAATTAGATAAGGTGGTTCAAAATTTGTTCCAAACTTTAGGTGATGTTATCAATGACACCACCTCTATCCTGGAAGGCATTCAGGTTGACCTCAACTCACTGGCCAGGGTTGTTATGGGTGATAGAATCACCCTGAACCCTAGATTTCCTCCTGTGGTCCAATGCCTAGTCTGTGCAATCACTGATACCTCCTGCTATACCTGGATTAATACCTTAGACCAAGTGGAAAACTCAATGAAGAAGCTTAAGGAGAAAGCTACCTGGATTTCTAAGGTAGACCCTGATGGTTTATGGGATTTGTTTAGCCAGCAGAGTCTGGAAGCCTGGGGAGTATGGTTGATCTCAGTACTGCAAGTTGGGCTCGTTCTGCTGTTTGGAGTTCTTTTAATAGTAGTTTTAATTATATGCTGTGAGACAGACTTAGCAGTTTTGCTCCTAGCCAGTCTTGGTCACACTTATCAGTGTAGTCAAGGGAATGTCATACTCATGGAAAAATTCACCAGTTGTCAAGATAGTGTAGAAATGAGGGTGGATATTGTTGGGAGACAATTCCCCCATGGCTCTTTCACTTCTCTGCATGTCTTGTGAGCAGAGGCATGCTGGCTTTTGTTTCAGATTATTTTTTCAATGATATTTGTATAATGAACAACCTTGGAAAATAGAGATAGTATCTCTCTTCAGGGTAGGTGACAGACTTGCTTACCACCTATTATAAAAAATTTGAGTTTCCTAAGCTCAGAATTCTTAACAAAAGAGTTTTATGGTCACAGCTGCTGCTTCATTTTTAGACCATGACAGTATCCTGGATTTGAACTTTGTTTGGAAGCCATTTCTTAATTTTAGAATCAAGACTTTCAGAACCATCAAGTCTTGGTTCCTTTCTGTTCAACAGTCCTCTCAGTTGATCTCTGTTTGTCATATTTTAGTAGAAGCAGCAGGAAGAAATCAGGCAGCGCCTTCAGCACTTTGTTTGGAAATCTACTTCCCTGCCTCACTCAGTTCAGTAAGGATATTTCCTACATTTTCCTTACAGAAGGTGATAATGTGGCAAAGCTTTCTGCCACTACACAGCAAGGATCCCCCTTCCAGATCTCCACTTACAGTCTTTTCAAGGCAATTTAGGCTGCTTTAACATACTCTTCAAAATTCTTCCTGCCAGGGCTTCCCTGGTGGCGCAGTGGTTGAGAGTCCGCCTGCTGATGCAGGGGACACGGGTTCGTGCCCCGGTCCGGGAGGATCCCACATGCCGCGGGGTGGCTGGGCCCGTGGGCCATGGCCACTGGGCCTGCGTGTCCAGAGCCCGTGCTCCACAACGGGAGAGGCCACAGCAGTGAGAGGCAAAAAAAAATTCTTCCTGCCAGCCTTCATTCACTGCCTGTTTCCAGACTTCCCTGTTTTTCTATATTTGTTATGGCAGTACCCCCTTTCTATTGCTCTATAACAAATTACCACCAAAACTCAGCAACTTAAAATAAGAAATATTCACACATTACAGATTCTGTGGGTCAGTTTACCTGGATACCTCTGACTCAAGATCTCTTGCAAGGCCAAAAATAAGGTTTCAGCCAGAGCTGCAGTCATATACACGCTCAGCTGGAGGAAGATCTGCTTCCAAGCTCACTCACAGCTGTTGGCAGAATGCAGGAGATCTACCTCCAAGCTCCCTCCTGTGACTTTTGGCAAGCCTCGGGTCCTTGCTGGCTGTTGGCCAGAAACATCAGTTCCTTGTGATGTGTGCCTCTCCATGGGGCCACATACAACATGGTGGCTTGTTTTTGAAGAGCAAGAAGACAAAAGAGACGCCAGTCACAGTTTTTTGTAAACTAATCTTAGAAGTGACACCCCATCACTTTTGTTGTATTGTGCTTGTTAGAAGTGAGTCTGTAGGGACTTCCCTGGCGGCGCAGTAGTTAAGAATCCGCCTGCCAATGCAGGGGACATGGGTTCAAGCCCTGGTCTGGGAAGATCCCACATGCCACGGAGCAACCAAGCCCATGTGCCGCAACTACTGAGCCTACGCTCTAGAGCCCGCGAGCCATAACTACTGAGCCCGTGTGCCACAACTATGGAATCCCACGTGCCTAGAGCCCGTGCTCCACAACAAAAGAAGCCACCACAATGAGAAGACCACGCACCACAACGAAGAGTAGTCCCAGCTCGCCACAGCTAGAGAAAGCCCACGTGCAGCAACGAAGACCCAATGCAGCCAAAAATAAAAAATAAATTAATTAAAAAAAAAAAAGAAGTGAGTCTGAAGATCCAGTCCACATTCAAGGGAAAGGTTTATACAACAGCATGATTGCCCAGGAAGAAGGGATCATTAGGGGTCATTTTAGAGCTTTCCTACCAGAGTGGTAAAGAGAGTCCCTGCTTTTGAGGAGTATACTTTTGAAAAGGAAGGGAGAAAAAACCTAAAAACAAAACTTTAAAACTCTGTAACATCTAATTCTGATTTTTGAATGGTCTACCACAATTGCTGTAAAAATTTTACGAAGGGAAAAATGAGTTTGAATTTTTACGGAAGATTTTATAGGCAAATCTTATATCTATCTGGTCAGAATTTTAGGAAGAATAATTTGCCAGCAGTATTATCCGTGACCTGAGGCGCTGAGCCTTCACTGAAGGCAGGGAACACAAGAAGCCTTATGAGTAATCAAGATAGAGATTTTAGATGTTTCTTGATTTGGCGACTAGACAGTAAGAATGGAGTGCAATGTCAGAAAACATTCTGAGAACAAAGACTGACAAGAAAATTTTGAATGACTTGATAAATGAGAGAAATGAATATATACCTTGGGCTATCATGTTGGATGTTTTACATATTTTATTTCTTTGAATCCTCTCAATACCTGTGAGATTGGTATCTTTTGAACCATTTTATAGAAAAGGAGATCACGGAAGATACAAGCTAAATGACTTGCCCACTATCATACAGCTGTGACATTGTTTTTTCTCTTTTGGGGCCCTGGTCTCTCCAGCCCCCAAGCCGTGCTCTTTTTTTGTTGTACTGTTCTGTGGCATTGTCCTGGAGAAACGAGGGACAGTGAAAATAATCGTAGTCATAAAGTCCTCTTGTCATTTAGCGTATTCTAGGCACTGTGATCAATACTTTGAATATATCACTACGAGAAATTCTCCCAACCACCTTATGAAGAAAGTGCTGTTATTCCCAGTGATGTGAAAAGAGACTAAGTAGCCCAACACTGCAGAATCAGGACACACAGAAGTCAACTGACAGAAGATGGGAAGAGAGATGCCTTTGCAGAGAAGGGGATGCTTTTGCTGAAAGCCATCTGGATGGTTGGCACAGACTTAGGAATTTTAAACATTAAAGTGTTAGTTTGAGGTCTTTCTCCTCCAGAGAAAAAGCAACTCTCTTCTATTCTCCCGCAGAACTGAGTCTGAAAATATATATAACCAAATTCAATTCCAGTAAACAAATTCCAACAAAAACTGCGTAATTAAGGCTATTTTTATGATTAGCACCATTTAGTTTCCCTGAATTTACCAGAACAAACATTGCTGCAGCAAAAATTACTGCTAATGGTTGAACCTAACAACAAGAGAAAATCCCCAAAAGGGTCATTTAGGCCCCAGCTGCAGCTGTGCTTCACTGTATTTCTTACTTGAAAGCTGAGAATTAACAGGGAAATCAGGCTCTGCTGTGCTGTGCAGATGTGGCTAAAACTGTATTAATTCACTCAGCAAACATTTGTTCAGTGCCTACTGTATGCCAAGCAGTGTGCTAGCCACACTGGGATCACAGGGATAGATTATGCCTGGCATTCTCAGGGAACCTACAGTTGAAAGAAGTTGTTGGGACGAGGCAGATATAAAAACAGCCAAGCTTCCTGAGTGACAGAAGGCATGCCATGGAAACATAAAGGAGTGAGTTAGAAGAGTCTTATGCCAGCAGCTTCACGGGATGTGCTAAGTAGATGGATATTCATCTTGGACCACTGGGGCAGGAGGGGAGTCGAGCAGTGAGGAGAACAGAGGCCTGGAAGTTTGCTTGGCCTTGGGTAGAAGCTGGTACCTGCTCCAAAACTGGGAATACAAGAAGAGGAGCAGGTTTAGGGAAAGGAAAAGTTTTACTTCAGAAATGACCAGTTTGCTTTTAAAAGATTCATGTGGCAAAGTCTTCTAGGATATTCTATTTATGAGGCCAAAAGTTAGCAGATGTCTCGTTACAAGATTTGATGAAGCCTTTAGCCGGTTGTTATTGTAGTATAAGTACTGCAGCAGCAGCAGCAGTGATCACTTATTTTGAGCATTGCCATGTTCCTGACCTTGTATTGAACACTCTACAGGTACCATCTAACTTGATGTCATGACAACCTTGTTATACTAAGGAACTATTTTTATCCTCGTTTTATAGATGAGGAAATTGAAACTTAGATCTGAAAACTAACTTGACCAATATCAAGAGCCGGGATTTGAACCCAGGCCTAAGTGACTTCAAAACCAAGATGCTTTGATTGGTCACCACTTAACTCACCACTATAACAGATACTGTCTGTTCCTTCTGTAAAACCTACACTGAGAGCTACAGCCCTCCTGAGTATTCAAGGCTCTAATATGTCTACATGCTTCTGGTCCCACCAGACCCACCAGAAGAGGCAGAACCTGTCAGTTGTACTTAACATTGTAATTATGTATTTTAATAAAATATTAAATCCCCCAATAGCATATGAGTATAAAGGAAATTGTGTCTATGAAAGCAGATACAATGCTTTACAAAGATTCAGTGAAGACTGGTAGCTCAAGAAAATTAGATGTGAGAAGGAAACGTAAAAGAGAAAAACCATAGAAATCTAGAGGACCTAAGCACTCATTTTGCCCTGCAAGAATCTTTTTCATCCATTTTAAGACACTGCATTAATTCTATAGATTATATGCTCTGGTTCTGGTTTATATAAGAAAAAGTGCATGAAACATCAGTCAGCATACCTGTGAGCCAAACCTTTTGAAGGGGACTTCTATGCGCTTGCCCAGGGTGAGCATATTATGAGAGAAAAGAAGAGGACAGGAACTTTGGAGCTCATTGCAGGCAGGTGCAAGTCTTCAAAGTGAACTGAATGATAATGTTCAAAGATGTGGAGGGTGAATTTCAACACCATAGGATTATGCACCAGGGTTTTTGGTTGGAGAAAAATGAAAGGAATGTATTTCCATCTTTTTTTCTACAAAGCTTTAGTTCTGTAGACTGTAAGCAGGGTAGCATAGAAGAAAGACCATGGGCTTTGGAATATGTTAGATGTGTAGCTTCAGCAACATAACTAATTGACCTTGGGTAAAGTCTCTGAACCTCAGTTTCCTCAAGTTAACACGGTACAGTAATACCTATATCAGTTAGTTTTTTAAGGAAGGTACAGTGGTGGGCACATAGCAAGTTACAAAATAATCACTATTCTTTTTTTGACCCTTTTTGGGACGCCATTAAAGAGTATAAGATATTAATCAAGAAGGTAGACAAGAAGATGAAAAGGCAAGAACTATTCTTGCCTCATTTAAAGTGGATTTGCAGGTTGGGACGAAGAACTTTCAAGAGTCTCTGTTTACTTGAAAGATGCTGAATCTTTTCAGAATAAAGAGATAAAGAGAAGGACCTGGATACCACTGGAAATACTTTGTTGTAGCAACTTTGGGGGGGTACAACGTTGTCTGTCTTCCTCTGTAAATGTCAGATTCAGTCCAATTTAATTTTGAGGTTTTTGAAATTCTGCTAACATATCATCCCATGTAATTTATTTTATTTGCAGATTACCATAAAAATAATGTCCATTTTCCACAAAGATAAAAGAATCAGAAGAACACATATTCTAAGTCTACCAAATGTAACTTTTTAACTTCCAGGTGTTTATGAGGTTCTGTAGTAAATGCACCCTTTATTCTAAAGCCTATTTAGGGTGGGAGTGGTAAATGATCTGCGAGAGAGAATGGCAATATAATGTTTTTAAACACCCTATCCAGAGTCTCTAGTAAGTAATAAGTAGAATCAAGACAGTAAAATATACATCCTGTCCTCAGGATGCTTATGAGACTAATTAGAAACAGAAAACATTAGTAAATGGAAAGATGAAATGAAAGATAAATTTTAGCAGATTGCAGGTGATTTGGGTATTGAGGAGAGAGACCGGTAGAGTAAAAAAAAAAAAAATAAAAGAATCAAAAGAATTATTAATAACTTAGATTTATGGAGATAATTTTGATGACTCGAATGGGTAACAAAGCCAGAATTATACTTAGAGGTAAGAATTGTATATATTGTACAACCCTTATCCTGTTATTCACTGAAAGGAGCGTTAAAAAAATTAATGTGATAGAATGCTGCCTTCTCATCAAATGACTTTGCAGTGCATTTTCTGGATATTATTGAAAACTTCCTTAGCAGGTTATAGATATTACCAAGTAAATGAATTGGCGTTCTTGGATTTATTCTTTTAAAAATGTTTGTTAAGATCCTGTTATAGGTTAGGCCCCCTCTAGGCACAGGCTTATGTTCATTCCCTTAGACATGGTGAAGAAGCATCTATTTTCAAGCTGGCAAAGGGAAATCAGATTGTTCATTTCAACTCTTATGTCTAAAATGTGCTGCATTGTCATCAGACTTTAAATTTAACTGAAGATTTTATTGAGTCATTCATGATAGTCATCAAATTGATTTGATATAGAAGTGAATTTTATGTACCTGGCTTAGGCCTTCATAATAAACACCCGGCTTTGCTGCTAGTTGTAACTATAGGGTCAAAAATAAGCACAGGGTTTTATATCTCTAAATCAAAACTTTCATCAGGTTATCTTGAGATTGTGCACTTTGCCAGCCTTGCTACATTTCTATTAATTAACATCACTGGGATTCATAAAGTACCTGTTAGTTCTAAAACTATGTATAAATAGGAGATGAATTAATTTACAGAATATCACACACAAAAAATACCAAGTCTGGAATTAGAGTCCTTTTAAGGTTTATAGGAACTAATCATACCACGAATGGAAGCTATCTGGAACCAACCAGCCCCACGGTTCAGCTACCTTGCCCTGCCAGTGCCAAAGACACTTAAGAATGGTATTTACAGTTTAGACATTTTCAGACTGGTTTCTTTCTTTCTTTTTTATTATTTTATTTATTTTTATTTATTTTTTTAACATCTTTATTGGAGTATAATTGCTTTGCAATGGTGCGTTAGTTTCTGCTTTATAACAAAGTGAATCAGCTATAATATACATATATCCCCATATCTCTTCCCTCTTGCGTCTCCCTCCCTCCCACCCTCCCTATCCCACCCCTCTAGGTGGTCACAAAGCACCGAGCTGATCTCCCTGTGCTATGCGGCTGCTTCCCACTAGCTATCGATTTTACATTTAGTAGTATATTTAAGTCCATGCCACTCTCTCACTTCGTCCCAGCTTACCTTTCCCCCTCCCCGTGTCCTCAAGTCCATTCTCTAGTAGGTCTGCGTCTTTATTCCCGTCCTGCCCCTCCTACTGAACACTGGCAGAAGACCTCAGACCTTTCTTTCTTTCTTTTTTAAAAATTTTATTTATTTTTGGCTGCATTGGGTCTAGTTGCAGCACGTGGGCTCAGGAGTTGCAGCACATGGGCCCTAGAGCATGGGGGCTTCAGTAGCTGTGGCACATGGGCTCAGTAGCTGTGGCTCAGATGCTCTAGAGTACAGGCTCAGTAGTTGTGGCACACGGGCTTAGTTGCTCTGCGGCATGTGGGATCTTCCCAGGCCAGAGATCCAACCCGTGTCCCCTGCATTGGCAGGCAGATTCTTAACCACTGCTCCACCAGGGAATTCCCTTCAGATTGGTTTCTAAAGAACCCTAGGGTTCCAGGTGCTGATGAGCTATATAGTATAAAGATGGAGGCCAGGACTTTCCTGGTGGCATAGTGGTTGAGAATCTGCCTGCCAATGCAGGGGACACGGGTTCGAGCCCTGATACGGGAAGATCCTACGTGATGCGGAGCAACTAAGCCCGTGCACCATAACTACTGAGCCTGTGCTCTAGAGCCTCTGAGCCACAACTACTGAGCCCATGTGCCACAACTACTGAAGCCCACACTCCTAGAGCCCATGCTCCACAACAAGAGAAGCCTCCACAATGAGAAGCCTGCGCACCGCAACGAAGAGTAGTCCCCACTCACCACAACTAGAGAAAGCCCGCACACAGCAACAAAGACCCAACACAGCCGAAAATAAAAAAAAATTAAAAGAAAAAAAGACAGAGGCCATTCCACC
>NW_006776799.1:1397373-1434113 GCF_000442215.2 Lipotes vexillifer
CTTTCCCTTTCAGTCAAAGCATCGCTGATTATATTTGGGCTATGCAGGGGAAGGGGGTTTCTAACTAACAGGTAACCAGTTTGGAAAATCACTGCTTTGTATGAAATATCCTGACCTTACTTCTATACACAAATGCCACCAAAGTCAAAGTCTTCATGATAATAGTCTCTGTGTGTGGAAAAAGAGTCTGAGGATGCTGAGGCATCCTTTGTTTGTTCATCGTAGTCAATGACCACCAGATTCCTTAATAGAAATTGTATCTACTTCTGGACACCACAGTTTAAGAGAAAATACCGAGAGCTTGGAGAGAAGTCAGAGTATAGGCGCAAAGACAATTACAGAGAATGAGACCTACGAGGAAACTAGAATTATTTTACTTTGAAAGAGAGAAGTCAGAACGGCAATTCATTAATGGTCTTCCAGAAATCAGGAATTATTATGTTGAGGTTAAGGATTGGATTTCCTTCACTTGCAAACATAATCAAGTAAATACCGTTTCAGGTTTAGCAAGAAGAATATAGTGTAGAACCAAAAGAAAAAATAACAGTAAGATGCTAAGCCTCTTTAATCAAAGGAATAGATCACTCAGTACACTGTGAAATTTTTTTTTAAAGGCACTGTGAATCCCTAGCTGTTTTATGTATTAAATGTAATACTACCTGAAGGAACAGGGGTGAATTAAATGAACTTTGTTTTGCAACACTGTGACTCAGTGATTTATCTTTAAATTATATCAGACGGTATAGATTTCAAACAATTATTTTGAATTAGAGTCTCATAGCCTGATGCTGCCAGGAGAGGAGCTACTTTCTAATAATGTTAAGGAACTTAGTCTTGAGGAGGAATATTTATTCCAAGGGTCATGAACTCATATACCTACAGGGGCCCGTGGGTATCACGAAGGAGTGATGCTAATAGCTTAGAATAATGAATTATGGAAGTTATGGTGTATTAGAAAGTGTACCTGCGTAAAGGGACAACGACTGCTGACTCTGGCCAGTGGTTAATCATGTCGTTATGTGCCTATATTGCCAGATCTTTGGCTTTCTCAAGAAAAACTGGAAATCTAGAATAGGTGAAAGTTTTTAACATTGCCAAAATGCTGAGATTTATTAAAGTAGTACTGTATAGGCAAAGCAATACACCTGTGTGGGCTGTTAGAAACCTTTGGTTAATTCTTTAGGTCACTAGTTAACCACCACGTTAGTTAGACAAACAAATGAAACAGAGCTGATTAAACTCTAAAACTTAGGAGAATCAATCTACTAAACCTTTGTAAGGCTTAATTAAGGTCCTTTCCAACTCGATGAATCTTTTGGTCTCCCCTTCCTTCTTCCCTGCTGTCTCTATCAGGTGACTTATTCATTACAGGTGGTGGGAATTTAAAGGAATTACTTATTTCCCTTAGCAACATAATTTTATTTAGTAAAAACATCAAACACTTTGATTTAAAATAAAGGTTTTGTTGCTTTACTAAAGATACTGCTGATGCTCTTAGATTTTTAGAAATGCACTTATAAATGGCATAGACATGTCACTTTGGATCTTTGAACTAACATTTGTTTGTAACATTGGCTGAATGAGGCATGCTTGACTCAAAAGCCTACTTACACTTTTACCATTTGGTGACATATTTTATTTCTCTTTTATAAAATATTTTAAAATAACCCACCTCCACATGGGTAAAGACAGCTGGATTTCTGAAATCCCCTTCCTTTCAGACAGGAGAATATGCCACAGATGAAGAGGAGGATGAGGTAGGACCTGTTCTTCCTGGCAGTGACATCGCCATTGAAGTCTTCGAGCTGCCTGAGAATGAAGACATGTTTTCCCCATCAGACCTGGACACAAGCAAGCTCAGTCACAAGTTCAAAGAGGTAAGTTGCTGATCTGCAAAGTATTTTTCTATAGCTGTCCATTTCATTATTAAGTATATATATTTGTTTGAAAAGTGTATTAAGAATAATCAGTTTTTTAAAGAAAGCCTTTCAGTAACAGATTGTCCTGAGTCTCATTGAATTTCAAGGCAAAAAGTAGATCTCATTCCACAGTCATTAATTTAAATGCTTGTTATTTGTCATAGTGACAGTTTGTAACTTGTCTGTTCCATAGTTTCAAGCTATAGCTTAAATTTGCAGTTTTCGTGTCAAGGTTTTATTTGTAAAGCTTTATGAAAGTTTTGGAGCCTGGCTTTCCTCGAAGGCAGTGATTTCTAAAAAGGCTTTTTTTCTTTTCCTAAAATAGACAAGGTTCCAACAGGGATCAGATGATATTCCCAAGTGGTTTAATTGAAGAAAGTTTAATGAATGAACTTTGAGTAGAGTTAACAGAACTACCAAGGGATGGTGCAGTGCAGAGGGACCGGCCACAGGGGAAGTTGTTACCATCTTTTGGCTTAATGGGTAAAGAGAGAAAGAGATTACCTGTTTTTTGAAGGAGGGCCATTCAACATCTGCAGCTTTGTAAGATGAAACCACTGCTAAAAACTACATCCTGGGGGTAAGGATGATAATATACCAAGACCCTTCTGTCCTCTTGTTGATGCTCCCGTCAGCCTAACCCAGGCAGGGGAGCCTGGGAGATTCAGTCTTGAAATCTGAAGAGATTAGCCTCCTGAGGCAGGAGCTGTCAGAAAAGGGCCAGGAATGGATCCTGAGGGGGCGAACGCAGATAACCACAAAAACTCTTCTTCCAAATGAACTTCTCAGACCCCCAACTTGTAAAACAGAAACAGTGATGAATGGGTCCACAAGCATTTTATTCTTCGTTGCTTTGTGGAACATCCTCCGTTGTTGGAAACAAGTATGTCATTATTTACAGCCTGCCCACAGTAACCCTGAAGCACTGAGACTTGAAAAGCATTGTTTTGTGGTTGCAAGTCTCTTAGGGACTTGACCACTTGGAAAATATATTCTCCTATTCATGAAAAACAAGGATTATAATTGCAGATTTATAATTTATAAATTTATTTATAATTTCTAATTTTGATGTATTATAAACAGGTCACTTTTATATGTTCTCATGTTTTACCTAATACACCTAGTACATTGACTTACCTTTTTAGTTCCCTATGACAAATTTATAGTTGTGAGACCAGTGTCAAAGTGAATGATGTACTTTTCAAATGTAAGTTTTTATTAAATAAAACAACTTATGTTCATTATAGAGTTTTAGAAAATACAGATTTGTATAAATGCTAAAAAATCATTCTTAATCCCAGTATTGTGGTATTTGGGATTGTAGGATGTATACTGTGTTAAATTACTGCTCTTGATACTTAAAAGTGTATTATTAGGATTTTCCCATGTCATCAAATATTTTTCCGTAAATGATGCTTATTTACTGTTTCATCTTATGGATCTTATATAATTTACTTAATTCTTTGTTTTGGAACATATCCTTTGTTTCCAGGTCTTTTAAAATTATTAAAAGTAATGTTGCAATAAATATTGCAATAGATTATCCTTAGGATAATTTCTTACCGTGGAATTATTAGATCAAAGAATATGAATATTTTGGGGACTTGTACTTAATGCCAGGTTGCCACCAGAATGGCTTTTCTTGGTAATATAGAAATTTATTTATGTCACCCAGTGGTTTCGAGTGCCCATTTCTCTTCCACATATTGTTATTAGTCAGGTTGAACCATTTCCATTTATATAGTTCACAGAGTCCTTGAGGCAAAATACATGGGTTTTTCAGATGATTTATGACTATTCCTAGTTCTAAATCAGATACAAACGTCTCAGTGACAATGAAGTACACTATTATATAATGATTAGAATTCTCTTATAGTAGAAGTAGCAATGCCTATCTTAGGACCATTTCTTATAAAGTCTTTCTAGATTAACTGATATCTTCAAACCAAAGAAAAATGCAGGAAAAGAAAGTTCTTCTGCAGGAAGTGACTGAGTGGGAGGAAGTGGTATAATCTGTTTCTCTTCGGCTCTGAATTGGCCCAATAATACATATTATCTGAAGAGTAGATGAACTGTTTGTTCTTTAAGAAATCTTCCTTGAGAAAAGACAGCCTCTTCAATAAGTGTTGCTGGGAAAACTGGACAGCTACATGTAAAAGAATGAAATTAGAACACTCCCTAACACCATACACAAAAATAAACTCGAAGTGGTGTGAAGACCTAAATGTAAGACCAGACGCTATAAAACTCTTAGATGAAAACATAGGAAGAACACTCTTTGACATAAATCACAGCAAGATCCTTCTTGACCCACCTCCTAGAGTAGTGGAAATAAAAACAAAAATAAACAAATGGGACCTAATGAAACTTAAAAGCTTTTGCACAGCAAAGGAAACTATAAACAAGTTGAAAAGGCAACCCTCAGAATGGGAGAAAATATTTGCAAACGAATCAACGGGCAAAGGATTAATCTCCAAAATATATAAAAAGCTTATACATCTCAATAACAAGAAAACAAATAACCCAATCAAAAAATGGGCAGAAGACCTAAATAGACATTTCTCCAAGGAAGACATACAGATGGCCAAGAAGCACAGGAAAAGCTGCTCAATATCACTAATTATTAGAGAAATGCAAATCAAAACTACAATAAGGTATCAGCTCATGCCAATTAGAATGGACATCATCAGAAAATCTACAAACAATAAATGCTGGAGAGGGTGCGGAGAAAGGGAACCCTGTTGCACTGTTGGTGGGAATGTATATTGATACAGCCACTATGGAGAACAGTATGGAGGTTCCTTAAAAAACTAAAAATAGAATTACCATATGACCCAGCAATCCCACTACTAGGCATATACCCAGAGAAAACCATAATTTAAAAAGACACATGCACCCCAGTGTTCATCACAGCACTATTTACAATAGCCAGGTCATGGAAGCAACCTAAATGCCCATCGACGGACAAATGGATAAAGAAGATGTGGTACATATGTGCAATGGAATATTACTCAGCCATAAAAAGGAATGGAATTGGGTCATTTGTAGAGACGTGGATGGACCTAGAGACTGTCATACAGAGTGAAGTAAGTCAGAAAAAGAAAAATATCGTATATTAATGCATATATGTGGAATCTAGAAAAATGGTACAGATTAATAGGTTTTCAAGGCAGAAATAGAGACGCAGATGTAGAGAACAAACGTATGGACACCAAGGGGGGAAAAGGGGGTGGTGGTGGTGGGATGAACTGGGAGATTGGGATTGACATGTATACACTAATATGTATAAAACAGATAGCTAATAAGAACCTGCTGTATTAAAAAAAAAAAAAAAAGACCCTAGAATCTTCTAGGAAATGTAAGAGGACTCAGTCATATTCAGTAGATGCCCCTGCCTTGCTTATTACATTCCTGATTTTACTGATTGTAGCTTGTATTGTTTTCCTCATCTCATTCTTGCTACACTTTGAGAAATCCTCACATATTTTGCACTAATTAATATAACACTCTCAATTTAGTCTGTCTCTTTGTCCACTCACCTTCCCATCTCCTGACATACATCTAATGAAAGGAATAGAGGAATAAAGAGCTGTGATCATTCACAAATGTCCTTGATAGTTGCCCATGGAATTCCAAGGGTCTTCTAAAGTATTATATTTTTGTTTGTTTGTTTTGTGTTTGTGGTTGCAGTTGTGGTTGATGCTGCTGTGATTTTGGTGAGCCTCTGATAAATCTGTTCAAATAAATTCTTGTTCCAATCAAAAAAAAAAAGAAAAGAATAATACCATGTGGTTTCACTTATATGTGGAATCTAAAAAAAAAAAAAAAAAAAAAAATCTTCTTTGAATGTTGTAACTCTCAATCCAACTTTGAGGCAGTGAGGACAAGGTTGTGTACCCTGGCAAAAGCCTATTATATAGCTCTTCCATGTTGCCAGGTTAAGCATGACCCCTACTCTTTGTTAGATAATTGAGCTGGAAATAGGGTACACATTTTTTTAATGGAAGCTAAAGAGCCTAAAAAGCAGAAATAGTATATGGAATGTTATAGCCTCCATTTTCTGAATTGAGCCAAGGACTCAGTGCTCCATAAATATTGTCTGAAGTTGACTCCATAGTGCAGACAGCTGCATGATCTGGACCAGGGGCTGGCAAACTATGGCCCATTGGCCAAATTGGGCCTGCTGCCTTTTTTTGTAAATAAAGCTTTATTCAAACACAGCCATGGATGTGCATTTATTTATTGTCTGTGGTTGCTTTTATTCTACAACAGTAAAGCTGAGTAGTTGTACAGAGACCATATGGCCTCCAAATCCTAAATTCTTTGGACTTTTACAGAAAATGGCTGCTGACGTTGGTGTAGGCTGCTCCATGATCTAGACCCATTCTATATAGCATGGCTGATTTAGTTCTAGCCTGAGTAACCAAATCTGTAGTTTGACTTTTGGCTTTTAAGAATTGGAGGTTTGTCACCACCTCTAGAACAGACAAATACCACATCATTTCACTTCTAATCCTTTTATTCTCTTTTGTTTTATATTTAACATATGAATATATTTATTTCTTCAGGAGATTGCTACTCAGTATCAACTGTGTGGCCCTCTGTCACAGGATTTGTATCTTGTACACTGCCACTACCACAGTTTGAAATTTCTTTATGTGATTAACATACACGCCCAAATACTGTACAGTGTTAGATATTTTTCATAAGATTATACACAAAACCTGGGGTGGAGGTGGAGAGTCATTTTGTGTTGGAGTCTGTAGAAAGTCTCATATTACATAGAGTTCTCTTAATTACATTATTTCAAGCAAAAGTATATGTTACACTGTTTGGGCAAAACAAATTAGACTAACATTCTCTCAGTCGTTCCTACTTTTAGCCCATTATGTATCTTGCTACTAGACTCTAAGCTCCTCTGTTTTTGCTGAATATTGTACCCACAGTCTTTGCACGGTTCTTGGCATAGAGTTAGTGGTTAAATATTTGGTGAATGAATGGTATCAAGCATATACTAGAATTTGTTGTATAAACAAGACAGCTCCCTAATTTAATTTTCCCAAATAGCTGACAAGGGGGCTAGCACTTTTATTACATGCTCATTTACCCATTTCCTTCTGGTTGGAGGCCCAGCGTTATTATCTACAGTATTTGTGCCTTTACACTCTGGACTGCTTTTGGTGTTCATATTGTGTTCCACTTTCTCATTAATTTTTGGTGCCATACTGTTAGAATATATATAAAACATTGATGGAATAATTCAGATCCATCTAACTCTTCTCTTCAGAAATTCCGTTACTTTTCAACTTATTCAAGAAAACACTTGAATCACTTTAACTCCCTTGAAAAAACTTCCTTGCATTTTCTTACTGTAATTACATTAAGATAGTAAATTAACTCGCAGAAAGCTGGCATTTTTATCACATTGACTCTTTTAATCCAAGTTTATGGAATGTATCTGTTTAATTCAAGCCTTTTTTTTCTGACCCTCTCTCAAATTTTATAGTCCCCTCTATTATATAAATGTCACCTAAGAGAATCTTAACTAGAGTGGATTAATCAAAAGCTGCCACAAAGGTTATATTAGCTCCAATATAAGTTAAGAAGTCTTCTCTATTTTTCATTTTCAGAAATGACTTTTATAAGACACTTAATGACTTGCATAAGATGGCAGTTTCTGTTCCCTGAAAGTTTGTTATTACTCAGCTATAAAACCATCTGTGCCTTTGTGGAGGAAGATTTGAAATACTTTTTTACAATACCTATTAGTCTTTTCAAGTTTTTCTTGGGCCAATTTTGGTATTTTGGTATTTTTTATTTCTCAAGAAATTCATATATTTCCTCTAGGCATTCATATTTATTAACTTATATTTTTATAATATAGCTTTAAAATACTGAAATCTTTAGTATCTATAACTACTTTTTTTATTCTTTTCTTTATTTGAGTACTTTCCATTTTTTCTCAGTGTTTTTTTCTAGAATTTATCTGTCATGTTAGCTTTACATTTCTTTTTCTTTTTCTTTTTTTTTTTTTTTTTTGCGGTACACGGGTCTCTCCCCGCTGTGGCCTCTCCCGCTGCAGAGCACAGGCTCCAGACGCGCAGGCTCAGCGGCCATGGCTCACGGGCCCAGCTGCTCCGCGGCATGTGGGATCTTCCCAGACTGGGGCACGAACCCGTGTCCCCTGCATCGGCAGGTGGACTCTCAACCACTGTGCCACGAGGGAAGTCCTACATTTCTTTTTAAATTAAAAAATATTTATTATTTCCTACCAATATCTTTATTTTTCCTCCTTTTTTATTTTTTGACATTAATCAGTTGCACTTGGTACATTTACTTTTGATAACCCTTACAGTCTGATAAGTGTATTTAAAGCTGTAATTTTTTTCTGAATATTGCTTTAGCTACATGTCACAATTTTTTTTTTACATTTAGAATGCCACTGCCATTTAGATGTAATTTCTTTTGCAATTTCCTCTTTAACACAAGAATTATGTAGTGGCATATTTTACTTTCCACACATATCCACTTTATTTTGCTATCCTTTTGTTATTGGGTTCTAATTTTATCACACTATTCAGAAAACATTCCATATGGTAGCTATTTAGAATTTTCAAGACATCTTTTGTAACTTAATTCATAAATAGTTGTATTTAAATATTCCTCATGTATGTAAAAAGCACACATATTCTTTTTTTTTTTTTTTTTTTTTTTTTTTTGCGGTACACGGGCCTCTCACTGTTGTGGCCTCTCCCGTTGCGAGCACAGGCTCCGGACGCGCAGGCTCAGCGGCCATGGCCCACGGGCCCAGCCGCTCCGCGGCACATGGGATCTTCCCAGACCGGGGCACGAACCCGTGTCCCCTGCATCGGCAGGCGGACTCTCAACCACTGCGCCACTAGGGAAGCCCAAAAGCACACATATTCTGTGCTTGAAATTTATATAAGTTAAATTAATATAGATAAGATTAATAATACAGACACACACGTCTTCTCTGCAGTGTGGCTTAGATTTTGTTGGCTTGATGTACTAATTCTGAAAAGCATATGTTAAAGTTGCCAGCTACAGTTGTTTCTTTCTTCCTATAATTCAATTCTTCCTATAAAGCAATTGTAGTTTTATACATTTTAAATCTTTGTTGTTAGCTGCCTATATGTTCAGGATTATTACAGCTTTTCGATTTATTGTAACATCTCCCTTGTTTCTAATGATGCATTTTACTCCAAATTCTATTTTGTCTGATAGTAAAAATTCAACACTGGCTTTCTTTTGCTTCATATCTGCTTCACAGTATCTATTTCTTCTATCTCTTTGTTTTCAGCCATTCTGTATCCTTTTGCACAATTGTGTTTCCTTCAGTCAACCTATTCCTAAATCTTACTTTTATACTACTCTAGGAGTCTTTGTCAGTTAATTGGTGAGTTTACCCCATTTATATTTACTTTAATCATTTTAATATTAGAACTTACATCTACCACCTTATTTCATATATTACAGTTTCCATGCTTCTTATTTTGTTTTGATCTTTTTACCTACTTGCCATTAGATACATCAAATTTTCATCTGCTGCTCTAAAGTTATACCTTTTTATTCTATTCTTCTAGAGATTACCCTTGAGTAACTTTGACTCAGTCTTAGGATATTTTCTCCCAGCAATATAGAAAGGAGATCAGCAGCTATGTCTTTACCATTTAACAAAATGATAGCCATAGCATATGCTTATCTACCTCTCCTCTCCTCTCATTCTAATTATTGTGACACGGGAATGATAATTAGCTGGTTTTAATACTTTGATTCGCAACCTTTTCCCCTGAAAATGTTGTAGGGCAAGCTTCATTGTTTTGAACTAGCATTGCATACTGTAAAGGAAAAGTCTAATGACAACAGATATTTGGATGCTTGTATTACTTTAACCTTGTACTTTAAATTTTTTATCACAATTTCTTTTTTTTTAAACAACTTTATTGGAGTATAATTGCTTTACAATGTTCTGTTAGCTTCTGCTGTATAACAAAGTGAGTCAGCTATATGTATACGTATATCCCTATATCCCCTCTCTCTTGTGTCTCCCTCCCACCCTCCCTATCCCACCCCTCTAGGTGGTCACAAAGCACCGAGCTGATCTCCCTGTGCTATGCGGCTGCTTCCCACTAGCTATCTATTTTACATTTGGTAGTGTATGTATGTCCATGCCACTCTCTCACTTTGTCCCAGCTTACCCTTCCCGCTCCCCGTGTCCTCAATCTGTTCTCTACATCTGCATCTGTATTCCTGTCCTGCCCCTAGGTTCTTCAGAATCTTTTTTTTTTTTCTTTTAGGTTCCATATATATGTGTTAGCATATGGTATTTGTTTTTCTCTTTCTGACTTACTTCACTCTGTATGACAGACTCTAGGTCCATCCACTTCACCTCAAATAACTCAATTTCGTTTCTTTTTATGGCTGAGTAATATTCCACTGTATATATATGTGCCACATCTTCTTTACAGTTTCTTGAAGTAGGCCTCCTTTCATTAATTTTTTTCTTCCAATCTGCTTTCCTTGTTTTATGTTTGTGTTTATGTTTTCATTTTAGCCTATGAATATTTTCTTCATTTTTAAATTTTTTTGTTTCTGTTTCTTTTCTAGAAACCCTGTCTTCAGTATTATCTTTTTTATGTTTCTTTTCTGTTTTTTTCTATTTCTGAGATTGTTCTCAAACGTGTCCTCTCATGTCAGTGATTCAGTTTTCTGTAGCATTAAATATGCTTTTAACTTCAAGTTCAGGTATGCTCTTTAGCACCTCTAAAATACTTAATTCTCTTAATTACATTTTTAGTTTCCTTACTCTCCACTTATTCCTCATGCTTCTTCACTTTCTCTTCATCCTGGTGTTCCATAGAGTTACTTTAAAATGTCTTTTTATTTATGGGATACATAATTTTCACAGGTTTACTTATTTGAATTTTCAAGTTGATACTCTCTTTTCCTTGATCTGAAGTATTTAGTAATAAGCTCAGTTTTGCCTTTTTCTCATTTATTTATCTTGAAATGAGGCAAAAACTTTTTCTTGTATTCAAGCAGCAATTATCCACTTTTAAAAATTACAAATCCCATTTCTAGACCTACATCAGGAGGACATATCTATGTGCCTAGTTTCCAGCCTGGTTGCTATTTTCTGGCAACCTATCATCTAAAGCAGTTCTCTGTACTAAGGTGGGATATCCAAATCTCGCCACTCAGTTCTTGAAGTTAAAGGGAAAAATAAAAGCTATTCCTTGCTATCAAAGCACCTACTGTGACTGCCCCTGTCTGTATTGCTGCACTTTGGGGTCTGCAGGTGAAAGTAGGCAATGTGCCACTATCAGCCACCCTTCCTGCATTCTTTTCCTCATCTAGCAGCTGCTTTCTGAATGAATATGGAAGGTGGAGAGTTAGAGACCCTGGTTTGAGGACAGCTCCTGGGAAGGACAGTAGAGGTTGCCCATCTTCCTCACTGCATAGACCTGGTATCTCAAGCAATCAGTGAGAGAGACACAAAGCATCTCCCTGTCTTTGGAGTGAAGCTTGGATAGATTTTTCTTAATTCAACTTCATGACTCCTTCATATTCTAGTAACAGTTGTTTCTAGTTTCAGTGTCAATTTGGTTGTGAGTTTTTCTTTTGTAATGTGATTTCACTGGAAATTTAGTGGGAAGTAGGAAGAGGCTGAATCGGAAACTGCTAGCCAGGTGCCATTTCAGTGGACTGTGCCGTGCTTCCCCTCCACCATTCCTTCTCGGGAGCCATAGATATTAGCTCCCAGTAAAAACAGTTCTGCATTTGTCTTGAGGAAAAAATATGGAGTGTAAAAAATTGTGTTCTGGGCTTCCCTGGTGGCGCAGTGGTTGAGAGTCCGCCTGCCGATGCGGTGGACACGGGTTCGTGCCCCAGTCCGGGAAGATCCCACATGCCGCGGAGCGGCTGGGCCCGTGAGCCATGGCCGCTGAGCCTGCGCGTCTGGAGCCTGTGCTCCGCAACGGGAGAGGCCACAACAGTGAGAGGCCCGCGTAACGCAAAAAAAAAATTGTGTTCTTTTGCTTACGTAAGTCATAGAGAATCTATGAAAAGTAATCTAGAAGAAGTTATTAATGCATTAGATAGTAATCTTTATGGAACTTCCCATTAATATGTAGAGAAGGTAAAAAATGTTATGTACTTAACAAGAAACAGATACTTAAAAGAGTAGCTGTAATTACAGGCTGTCACCTACATCCAGCACCTTCACCATCAATAACCAGTTTATGAGCACCTCCTTAGAGAGTGACCCTGTGCTGCATATACTGCAATTAGTGTTGCCATTCACATTAGGGTATGATATCATTCAATCAGCTGATTTCAGCTAGTTTTGCATAATGTTTCCTGAGAAAAACACTTTTGTTAATATAAAGATAGGTACCATATATAAACCTTTGAGCAGAAATTATAAAGCAATATGGCATAGTTTCATTTTAACAGCCCCAAAGTATAGGCAAAAACAGCACTTATTTCTTTTGTGGAACTTACACTGTCATGGGTAAGACAGACTGCAGTCAAATTATCCAGAGATCATTGTAAACATTCTGATTCCAATGCTGAAACGACTTCATAAAGTTGTATGCAAATATCAGTTATTATTTTGCCCTTGTAAAGTAAAAACAGAGAATGTCGCTCTTATCCGTAAAATCTCTAGTACTAGAGCGCCCTTAAAATCTTTCCTGCAAAGATAACATTTTTCCTTTTTAAAGAAAAATGTTTTTCATGCTTGCACAGGATAAGTAGAGTGCAGAAGTTCAGTTTTACAATGTTTATGCATAAGGATGTTTCTATTTCTAGTGCAGTTATATTTGGATTATATTGATTCAGTGATGTGAGTACATGTTCTGTATTCATATTTTTGAAAGAAATAAACAGAAAATAAATACAGCAGGTACACCTGCAGAATGTTATATGAGAGCTACTGTTCTCCATAAGAGTGTGTGTGTTTATTTGTGCTGTAATCCTGTGGTAGATATTGATGCCATTCATGTTCAAGATGACAGAAGAGATGAAAGAGATTGATCTTATAAGTTGAGAGACACTGACCTGCAGTCCTTAACCTTTTCTTTTTATTTGTATCCTCCCTTCCCAAGTCTTTTCACCAAACCTAGATTCTCTGAAGCCCAAAAGGTCCAACAGGTATTTCAGGCTCTGTTTCTATTAACCAGCCCTGTAGACCCTGCCCCCTGCAGTCAGCCTGACCAGTCTCAGGGGTTGTCTGCAAACCCTTACACCTGTACTCTGGAAAGCCTATTAAACATGAAAGGAGAACTGCCCTAGAATAAGAAAACTCAACTTTGTTTGCACTGTGCTTCTTTTATCAAGTCACTTCACCTCTTTGAACAGCAGTTTCCTCTTGCTCATGAAATGGAGTTATCCCAGGCCCATCGTGCCCACTTTGCCTGGGAGGCAGGTCCATAGTTGGAGATATGACACGTAGGCCAAAGCCGCAGGTCACCTGAAGTTTCTCTCCAAGTTTTTCTGAGGCATCTGGGAACTTCTCTCAGGAGGTGGTATATATTAATTTCCCTGTAGTAAGTGTTTCGAAGTTAGGTTCTATGTCACTTTCGTGTATCCTCAACAACTAGCACAGCACCTGGCACACAGTCTCATTCAGTAAATGCTGGTTGAATAATGAGGGAGAGATTTCTTTCTAAGTTCCATGACTCATAACAGCTGACTGAACACCATGTTGTATGTAGTGCCAGAATACTCAGCCTACCAGAACTGATCCGTGGTTTCCAGGTGGAGTCCTAGTTTCTCATCTGGGAGGTCAAAATGATCGCATATGCCTCAGGGTTTCTGTGATGATCAAATGAAAAATGTATTCCAAAGCTGGTTCAGATGAGGGGCATAAGAAAGGGAGGAACAGAGGTAGGTGGAGTCAGACCTGGGATAATTTCCATTCCACCACCTGCTTCTGCTGGGAACTTGAAGAAGCCATATAACTTCTCTGAGCCTCTTTCCCTGTCTGAACAGCAAGGTTACCAGTGCCTGTCCTGCCTCCCTTACAGATTCATTTGCGGTGAGGAAGGAGATGATGAAAAAGGGAAAAAGGGAAAAAGGGTCCCCTCTTTCCCTGTCTGAACAGCAAGGTTACCAGTGCCTGTCCTGCCTCCCTTACAGATTCATTTGCGGTGAGGAAGGAGATGATGAAAAAGGGAAAAAGGGAAAAAGGGTCCTACGAATGTAAGAAACTTAGTATTAGAGGAGAGGACTGTGGACTGGAATTTGTAAAACCTGGCTTTGACACTTACTAGCTCTGCAACTTAAACTGTTGAAACACAGTTTCTTCCTATATAAAGTGAAAGTGTTAGATTAGTTTATTTTTAATGCTTTTCCTGTTAATAGTGGTGGATTTGTAGAAGTTCTCTTAATGTGCATGCAGGATTAAAATAATCACATATCTATAATTTTCAGCCTTATGAGTACTGGGGGAAACCTCACACTAAAACTTTTGTCCATCTTCTGAATAATGTCTGAATTTACAGACCTCATTCTGCTTTCCTGTAGCTAAAGGATTGGGCTATACTCAGTAACACTTCGAGCTTTTATCAGTGTTCTCACCTCACCGCTTACGAGTTCAGCTGTCTTCTGTTATCTGTTTCGCTAAGATGGGAGGGGCAGGATAACTGAAAATCAACTTGGCTGCTTTGCAGTTTCATGTCAGTTTGTCCCACACACCAGCGGATTAGTCTAGTGTATGCATTCATAGGAATGAAAATGCTGGCTTGGGACGAGAATTCCTAGACTCTGCAGCCTTGACAACCATCTCCAGGCCCTTCATTTCGTAAATGTCACACCTGGAGTACTTGCAGGGGCCTTGGGGTTCTTCCCACCTAGCCCTCTCGTTTTTCATATGGGAAACCGGGGCCCAGAGAACTAGCTTGCTAGAGAACATGGCGATTTGAACAAAGAAAATCCAAAGTCCCAACAAGTTGTATTGCAATATATTACCCTACAGGGAGTTAACCACCGAGAAAATAAGATACGGCACTTCCTGCTAGTTGCGGTGTTCATCAAAAAGTCTGCCTTTTTGATTTCTTGCTACTCTTCAGCTTAGAACCAGAGGGCTTTTATTTCAGGTGCAACGTTTTACAGCATTTAGCACTTTTAACTGAGAAGTAGAGTTAGGGTAATCATATCTGAGTTCTTCAGATCATTCTTTCTTAGTCTCGGCTAGCTTTATAGAGGACTTACTCTATGCTAGACACTGTGCTAACAAAGAGTACTTCCTCTCTAGAGACTGTTAGAGCACAGAAGGCCCTGGGAACAGTGAGGGTGAAGGGAGCAAGAGCCAAAGAGGCAAGAGTGACCAGGTCTGAAAGCAGGAGAGTGGGGCAGAATCACATCTGAAAGTTTCAAGGTCACCCCTCTGCAGGAGCAGAGCTGTAGCTGCAGAGCCCGCAGAGCTTTAAGCCCAACAGGAAACCTGAAAGCATCCCGGAGGGGGCATTTTGCAGGGAGCGTGGGGCCTCTCAGTTTCTGGGCTTTTATTCATCAGCATCTAAGGGTGTTGAATGAACCCTGTCCTTGATTTTAACTTCTTTCCCTCGTCATCCTTCCCGTACACCCCTGCTGGCCAGGTGAAACCCAAGGAAGTACAGATTACAAACCAGAGAGAGAGCTGAGGGTTATGAGGCGGTGTGATCTCCAAAGGTTCACATTTCTGTCTTTTCATTAGCTGTCTTTCTGATAAGAAAATCTTGGACTTATTGGGTTACAGTAATATGGGAAGTTTACAGTCCCTCTGTACAATCGTAAATTCAAAATGCTCTGAGACAGTTTTTTAAAATAATTTTGTGGCACACTCACTTGGGTAGTAAATCTGACCAAAACTGACAGGATGCTACAGTCTTACAGTCTTTAGGTACCTCCCTTAGTGAGAATATTCACATGTTTGGTGGCAAACATATTCATGTGTCTGATTACAGAGTTGCCTCCACAGACCCTGCTGTGGGCAATAAGCAATTTATGGAAAAATGCATTTTACTACGTTTCTGAAGTTGAAAGAACTCGGAATTCCAAAACCATCTGCCCCCAAGGATTTTAGAAAAGTGATTTTCAACCCATAAATCGTTTCCCGTAAATTTTGGTGTACTTATTTATCCCTTAAGGAGTGAACGTTTCCTTCGTTTTTCTTCCCTATGAAGAAAAAGTGGGGGGCGGGGAGGGGAGAAGCAAAACAAGGCTAAATGGTGGCTCTCAGGAGAATAAACTGTAGCTGAAGCTTTGGGGGTGGGGGTCTAGGTCCTCAATAGGAGTAGATCTTTTAAAGGACAGAAAACTAGATCTGTAGTTTTCCTGCAATTAAAAAAAAAAAATTACAGATTTCGCCACGGAACTGCATCATCCTCTTCTCCAGCTTTGCAGCAGCCTGAGCTGTAAAAGAGCTGCTAAGTCTAAAATGCGTGCGACGGAACCAGAGCGCCACCTTTCTTCCAGGTTTGGAATTGAAGCTTCCCGCGGCCACTGGCTGACTTGCCTGCCGAGGCTTGTTCCATCCACAAGACTGCAAGGAAACAATTCCTTGACCCTCAAATCATAAAGGAAGAGCTGCAAAGAGGGCAAGAAAATGTGTTTCCTTCTCTTTGGTCCCTGAGCAATTAAATTCATAACCTAATCTGATGTTAGGGAGTGTGAGCCATAAACCCCATGTTTAATTAGTTTGCACCTAGAGTCATTTTACACACTAGACATTTTAATTTACAACCTGCTGCATTGCAGCACTTTTCTAGGCCTTCAGCTATATAATAAGGTATTCTGCTAGCTGCTGAAGCTTTAAAAATATAGATACACTTAGTTCAGCTTCTTTCTTCCTTTTCCATTTTCAGTTGCAAATCAAACATGCAGTTACAGAAGCAGAGATTCAAAAATTGAAGACCAAGGTAAGCACCAATACATGATGTTTGAATTGTACTTTTTAAACTTCAGATGCTATGAATAAATTCAACCCGAGGACTAAAGGAATTTGTTTCTGTGCATTTGAAAGAATACAAATGTGAGAGATTCATTTCCACTGTTAGCGGAAAAACCTGCCAGTGCGTACTCTTAGGGGGTCAGCACCACTATACCCCTCAGTGAAAATAGCACAGTATTTTTAAATTACATATTTACATATTTGCACATATGTGGCCCATTCCCTCTGAGCTTTCCTGAAAAAGTAAATGTTTATGTGGTGGTGTGATGAATTGGGAGATTGGGATTGACATATATACACTAATATGTATAAAATGGATAACTAATGAGAACCTGCTATTTAAAAAAATAAATTAAATTAAAAAGTAAATGTTTATAATAGTTCAAGAATCCAAATTACGTTTTGACCACTAATTCCTTAAGCACAAGCCATTATACTATATCTCTTTATCTTATCTTAAATGTTTAATTATTTATTTTTAGCTTATTCATCAGAGATAATGTATTTTAACATAGCACATTACTTATCTTTCATGGAGAAAACTTCCAATTTCTAATAATTAAATATTATGAAATTTAATATATGAATAATTTATTTTAGGTGCCAGGTGCTGCCAGAAATCTTTAGACAAGTTTAGTTCATGTTATTTAAATTTGTGGAGAAATACAGGTCTTGATAAAAGGAGTATATGTTTTTAGTTTATATATGAAATAATACATAATTCAGAAGGGCATTTTTAATTGGTAAATTATAAGGTACTTGTAAGTTTCTTGAACAGTGTTTAGTTTTATCAAGTACATAATTTCAAAGATTTAAAAATATCTTTTGAGTTACTTTAAAAACACAATACTGTTTATTTTTTATGGTCTTTTAAAAATTGAGACATAATTGCTCTCACACTACTAACAGTCCGTTTCCCTGTTCACATTAGATACACTTGTTTGGGTTTTTCCATGTGTTTTAAATGGAGATGAATTAGCAAGGCTATTTTGGTTAAACGGTATTTTTAGCTAATAACTCTGTAGCTCTTTAGTCAAAACATGTCTATACATCATTCATGGTTTCACCCAAGCTCTGTGAATAATAAGTTTTAAATTAGTAGCGGTTGGTAAATAAACAACTCGAACACGAAACATTGCTTAATAAAAGATGCAGCAAATACCCAGTCCTGTTTTAAATTGCCATGTTTCTTGTCATAGAACGGAAGAATAGAAGATTTTTTTTTAGTTGTTAGGTACAATCAGGGAAAAAGATTCACCTGGGATTGCAAGTGCTTTAACAAAGCTTATGTGTTAGATATTTAATCTAGAAAATTCTATAAATTAGTATTTTATATTTTTCTCAATATTATATTGGCATATAATAGCCATAGATTAGCTTGTTTTACTATGACTCTTTATATCCAAGTTGATAATAGGATTCCTAATTTTGAAATGTTTTTGACTACTTTTTACTTTGTAACCTGTTTTGCCAACGTGTTTAGTTTAAAATATACATAAAAACATATATTTCCACTTTCCGAACGATTTTGGAATGTTTTAGATTTTGAAAATTGATAGTTTATAATGACTGCATCCTTTTGAACTTTAACAGAGGCATGTGAAGTAGAAGAAACACTCGTTTAAATGTTAGCTGGTTATTGTGAATAAATGACCTTTGACCCCTTACCTGAGAGATCGGTCTTGAATGTCTTCAGAAATGAGGGGTTTGGACCAGTGTGTTATCTGTTCCTAAGCTTCCCTGAAAGCAGAAACCACAAGAAGCTGCCTTTCTGTCCCATCAGAGAGAGTTAAATTAATTCAGCAATCATTTATACTTTTACTCACACTGTCTTTTATACTTTTATTCAAATCGGGATTTATTAGGCTCTAGAAACTCAGAACAGTGTCAGCAAAATAATGAGCTACAAGCTATGTTCATGTCAGTTGAAATAAAAGATGTGATAATATCATCAAAAGGGATAGAAACAAAGTAAAAATCACTTTTATCAGATTATTATGCCCAAGGAGCTGTTCCAAGCATGCTGATGTGTTATATCACAGTTCCAATTAAAGACAACATAATTTAGTCTTAGAGGACGGACTTCAGTTACTTGTCCAAGGTTTAAAGGCCAATAATGGCAGAGCCTGGAATTCAAATCTAAACTGTATGACTCCACGGTCCCCCTCTTATCCATTAGGCCATACTGTGTGCTTCTGCCCCTCTCTCCTTCCCAGCTTGCCTCTCCCCACTCCCTTTTTAGTTAACTTTTTATTTATAATTATATGTTTAAAAAGAAAAAAGAAAAACTCTGAAAGAAAGCGTGTTGAAGTTCATTGGATAGAATCAAACTCTAAAACACTTTTTCCTGCTCAGAGAATTTCATACACCACATAGTGTGATGGAAAGATCATGCAAGTTGGAATCAGATCCATGTTTTGTCATTTATCAGATGTGTGACCTTCTACAAACATTTTCACTTTTCAAGGCTTCCATTTTATAATCTGTGTAATAATGAAAATAATACTCTTCTCATCTCAGTGTGTTTGATGATTTGAGTATATGTAACAAGGGAATTTAAAATACACTATAAAAATATGAGGGATTTTTGCTACAGAAGTACTCAGATAATGCTTGCTTTGATATTTGCTTTGTCCAGCTACAAGCAGCAGAAAATGAGAAAGTGAGGTGGGAACTAGAAAAAACCCAACTCCAGCAGAATATAGAAGAGAATAAAGAAAGAATGTTGAAGTTGGAGAGCTACTGGATTGAGGCTCAAACGTTATGCCACACGGTGAACGAGCACCTCAAAGAGACTCAAAGCCAGTATCAAGCCTTGGAAAAGAAGTACAACAAGGCAAAGAAACTGATCAAGGATTTTCAACAAAAGTAAGCAGCTTCTAATGACTAAAGAATAGTTGTGTGTATCTAAAGAAGGTTTATATCCAGTAATTTCATAATATCTAGTGGAAAAGAAAAGGTGACCTCAGAGTCATGCCCCTAAGGAGCATAGTTAATGCTTAAATAGGCATTACGTTTTAGAAATCTCTTGCATCATTTTTCATATGCGATTATAGTTTTTCTTCTATAATTATTTGGCAACCTCCTGTTTTGTTGTTGTTGTTAATCATTAATCGTAACTGTTAAACCATTTGAACCTCTATCCTTTTTGAAACATCTGTGATTTAGAAGCAAGAAGCCCAGCTGAAGTCATGCAGAATGACTATTGGATAAAGTACTTACAAAGCAGCAACTGGGGCCTTGATGAGGCTGCTTCTATGTCTATTCTTAGAATCAGTTAACTTCAGAATTTTCCTGCTACAGATAGTGTAAATATTGATTAGCAAGACCTCCTGCCCTGCCAGTTTCCTTCTTTTAGCTGTTGAGAGAATCAAAAGGGCCTTGGTTCACTGCAGTAAGAGACCATCACCACACTCTGCTTTTAAATTTCAACTGCTATTTCTGAGCTAATGCTGCTTTGCTTCCATCTGTTGAATCTTGGTGTAATTTCAGGGAGACTGACCAGGGAGATTTTTACGGGTTTTTTTCAACAGTTACTTCTGGCTAGCTAGAATAATAGAAAGTAGCACCAGTATCTCATCTGGTCTTCTATGTCAAGCCTTAAAAGCTAAGCATAGGGCTTCCCTGGTGGCTCAGTGGTTGAGGGTCCGCCTGCCGATGCAGGGGACACGGGTTCGTGCCCCGGTCCGGGAAGATCCCACATGCCACGGAGCGGCTGGGCCCGTGAGCCATGGCCGCTGAGCCTCCGCCTCCGGAGCCTGTGTTCCGCAACGGGAGAGGCCACAACAGTGAGAGGCCCGCGTACTGCAAAAATTTTTTAAAAGCTAAGCATATATGTAAGAGTCACCATAACTGTTATTTCCTATCATGGAAATAATGTTTGTAATGTTTAAAAGATATTGCTATAAAAAGTGTATTAGAAAGGAGGGAATTGTTCTTATGACCATGAATTCAGTACATCACTATTTTAACTCTTTTTACCAAATATATACCTAACTCTATTTCATGTAATAATTTTATAATAAATTCTATCAAATTTGCATATTGCATTCCAGACTCTCAAAATGCAGGTATTTCTCCTTTTCCCCATATTATCCTCAGGTATGTAGTGACAGCTCCCCCTCAGTGTTTCTGACCCAACAGCCCCTCTACTGTCATTTATAGGAAGCAATCTTATTATAATTATCTTTTTAAAACTCTTACCATCCAGTTCCATCAGTTTACTAGGTAAATGACTTTATAAATGTGGAATTATATCTACTTGACATGTAATTATCTCCACTAAATTATCCAATATGGGTCATTAGTTCAGTAGCTTCTATCTAAATATGATAGAACGGGTGCTCTAGAGTCAGGAGCTACAGATGAAAATCTTAGTAAGCAGAACCAAAGCATTTTTCTTTACTTTGTAATCCATTAAGACATTTTTTTTTTTTTTGCGGTATGCGGGCCTCTCACTGTTGTGGCCTCTCCCGTTGCGGAGCACAGGCTCCGGATGCGCAGGCTCAGCGGCCATGGCTCACAGGCCCAGTCGCTCCGCGGCATGTGGGATCTTCCCGGACCGGGGCACAAACCTGTGTCCCCTGCATCAGCAGGCGGACTCTCAACCACTGCACCACCAGAGAAGCCCCCATTAAAACATTTTATTTGCTTTCATTACTAGATACCTTTTCTCTGTGGTTGAGTTTTGTTTATTTAAACAGCTGTCTAGTTATTTATTTCACTGTGCAGTTCATTGCTTCTGATAAGAATTTTTACATTTCCTCATTTATTGAGTGTTTGATGCAATGAGATCTATTATTTTCTTCTTAAGAGAACTTGATTTCATCAAAAGACAGGAAGCAGAAAGAAAGAAAATAGAAGATTTGGAAAAAGCTCATCTTGTGGAAGTTCAAGGCCTGCAAGTACGGGTGAGTTATATGCTCAAAGCCACTGAGTAATAGGGCAGCCAGACAAAAGTATAATTTGAAAAGATACATGCACCCCCATGTTCATAGCAGCACTATTTACAATAGCCAAGATGTGAAAACAACCTAAATGTCCATCGACAGATGAATGGATAAAGAAGATGTGGTACATGTATACAATGGGCTATTACTCAGCCATTAAAAAGAATGAAATAATAGAGATTATCACACTAAGTGAAGTAAGTCAGAAAAAGACAAATACCATATGATATCACTTACATGTGGAATCTAAAATACAACACAAATGAACATATCTATGAAACAAAAACAGACTTACAGACATAGAGAACAGACTTGTGGTTGCCAAAGAGGCGGGAGGGTTGAGGAGGGAAGGGCTGGGGGTTTGGGATTAGCAGAAGCAAACTATTATATATAGGTTGGATGAACAGCAAGATCTTACTGTATAGCACAAGGAACTATGTTCAATATCCTGTGGTAAACCATAATGGAAAAGAATTTGAAAAGGATATATATATATGTATAACTGAGTCACTTTGCTAAATAGCAGAAATTAAACACAACATTGTAAATCAACTATATTTTAATAAAATTAAAAAAAAAGAAGAATAGGTAGTTTTGCCTAGTGCTTGGAGAGAAGTGCTGATTTAGGGTTTCATGAATGGATATTTTTTTTCTCTCTTAGATTAGAGATTTGGAAGCTGAGGTGTTCAGGCTACTGAAGCAAAATGGGACTCAAGTTAACAATAACAACAACATCTTTGAGAGAAGAACATCTCTTAGTGAGGTCTCTAAAGGAGATACCTTGGAGAACTTGGATGTCAAGCAGACATCTTGTCAAGATGGCCTAAGTCAAGGTTTGTTTAACCTAACCATAAAAAATGTTTTTAATGACTGTAAAATTTGGCCTTACATTCTTCTTTTTTTAACTCAGAGATTTAAAAGTTGAAAAAGTCTTCCTGCCGTGGGAAAGAAAAACGAGCTTATCAAAATAGGAAGTTATAATTTTTCTCTCATCTTATCAAAAATAAATCTTTGATGTAAAGAATTAACAGAATTCCAAATCGGACAAGTCAGATATTATTTTTAAACCACCATAAAATTGATAAGCTTAATAAACTGCCTTAAATTGATAGCTCTTCCCATATGGGGTGAGTTACACTACTTAAGTATTAATTAGTAAGGCTTAAAATGAGTGATTTTTAAGTCCCTAGGAAGAAGATCTTTTTCATAACATCAGAAGGCTGGCTTCTAGCACTTGGAATTCACTGAGTTAAGAAGTTCTGTGTAGTTTTCTGCTTTTACCTCGATGTCCTGTGTATATGTCTCATTCTTTCCTGTCAGAGACCAAATCAGACCAGAACACGGGAAGCATTTTGTATTGTGAATGGCTGTCTTCTTTCATACACCAACCATAAATAAATCACTTATTTGCTTCCCTCACACACGCCTGTGCATAGACTGTGTGTATAAGAATGTGTATGAATGTTTTAATATGTATAGTGTATTTATAAATTAGGGAATGTATAAGAATTCATAACGATAAATGCACAGGCGGACATAAAACCGTTTATTTCATCTTTTAAAATAGGTACCTAGTAGACCTTAGAAAAAGTGAAAATAAAAGAATGTCATGTGGCCGCATTGTCGTGAAGGGACTGACAACTCACAGGCAGTGGTTTGACATGCAGTAAAACTGTGATCACTAATGAGCTGTTTAATTCTTTGATGCTCTTTCGCACATAGTAAAATGTCTCCAGTGAGATTTTCCTGATAAACAAGTGTTTATATCATATCATTAACTTTCAGAACTAAACTCTTAGCCGTTGAAAGTGAAAAGTATTGGAAATTTTCATTTAAAAGTAAAGTGGTATTTAGAGATTTGCATCTGTTCACTAAGTTTGTATCCTTTTGCTGTGTTTTCCCTTACTAAGACATAATCTGTAAATAATGCCTCCCAGGCAGTTAAAGAAGAGTATTTAGCACCAACATTACCACTAACTGAAGAGGTGTGTGACTTTAGGAAGGTCATTCAACTTCTCTGGCTTGGTCTTTTACTATGTATAATATCAAAATGGCAACACTTCTTTCTTCTCCACCCTAAAGGGTGTTTGAGGTGAAAAAAAGAAATTTTATTAGAGCTTTTATGGAGTTACAATTTTTATATCTGGAACTCGATAAGATTGTTTTCTTAAAAAAGTCAGAAATCAAATCAATGTATTTTTTCACCTTTTTGAATATTTTAATTCTTCAAATTCATCATAGTTTATAATAAATATATATTCCTGCTATGCCATACACAAAGTATGATCAGTAACCAGTAGCTTTCCAGAGTCTAATTCATTTCTGTTCATTTCTTTTAGTTCAGAAATCTGTATCTTGTCAAACATATAATTAATGGTATTTATTAAATTATATGACTACAGAATATCAACAAACTATACTATAAACATGCTGATTTGGACTAAAACCTTACATTTCTTCTGAACCCTTTTTCTTCTATTCTACACCCTCCATTTTGCCACATAATTATCAGTTTCCCTAGCAACACTGTCAGTTCACGGTGAGATGCAGAGACTGCTAATTCTTCCTGAAACCAATCCATGCTTGTGCAGTAGAGGTAGAATCAGTCATCTCAGACATTAGTAGCATATACATATCAAGCGGTGCTCTCCAGTTTTGCCGCCGAGGACAGTCAGTGATAAATCTCCTTGAATTTCAGTTGCTTGATCACATAAACTGAAATGGCTTGGTCATTCACTCTCTTCACTCTCTCCTTCCTTTTCTTTCACATTTCATTCTAACATAGATTTTCACTGACCTATAACTGATAATCCTTTTGCTTCACTGAGCTGCCTCAGACCCAAAAAGATGCTAAACCACTCATCCTATCAATAAAACACTCCAGTGCTTGGAAAACAAATCAGAACTGGACAGTCCACAGGAGGTGGGGAGGTAAAGCACTGCACCTCAAGGGCGCAGACTAGCAGAACTGACTTCAACCGCTGTACCCATCCTGTTGCAAAAAGGTGTGTGTTGCGGGGGAGGGTGATCATTAATTACCAAATGGCTTGCGTTTGGTCCGCTGCTTTACGTCCCTTTCTGAACCTCTAGGACTTCAGCGTTCCCTAGCAACAGAAGCAAAGGATCAATTTAGAAAAGTGCTTTTCAGAGCATTCCTATCTAGCTACTGACCATGGTCACTCAATGAGCAAGAGGTAGAACCAGGAGCTGGACTCATCCAGCTCCACAGCCCATTTTCTTAACTATTCAACTGAACCGTACTGGTTTTCTGGAGTCTGCTGCTTCTCCTAGACAAACTGATAGGAACTCTTTGCCCCCAGAAAAGGCTGAAATCATAGGAAGTCAGGAAATCCAAAGCAATACCATTAATAGTTTTGAGGCATAACAGGAACTGGGTCACTGCTAGGTTTGTAAGTGTAATTCAAGGATCCCTTTGAAGTTTGGGCATTACTACCAAATGCTTCTTTTATTTCACACCCATCTACTCAGCCAGTGGGGCACTGATTAGATAACACTGCAAGTTATCTTCTCCAAAGTATGAACATGGAAGATGGTATATAAAGCATTTTATCCTTAGTTCTTTTACTTACTATTTCTTAACTCTAATGAGAACTGTGCAAGAAGAAAAAAGACTTAAATTGCAAGATAGAGGATTATAGGAAAGTCTAGACTTGCATAATAAATTGTGGCTGGAATTAGTCAATCCTGATATCTTTTTTTTTTTTTAAGATTTGTTATTTATTTATTTATGTTTGGCTGCATCGGGTCTTAGTTAAGGCATGCAGGATCTTTTGTTGTGGCTTGCGGGCTTCTCTCTAGTTGCATTGTGCGGGTTTTCTTTTCTCTAGTTGTGGTACACAGGCTCCAGGGTGCTTCTGTTCTGTAGTTTGTGGCATGCACGCTCTCTAGTGAGAGACGCAAGCTCAGTAGCTGTGGCGCACGGGCTTAGTTGCCCCGCTGCATGTGGGATCTTAGTTCCCTATCCAGGGATCGAACCCACGTCCCCTGCATTGGAAGGCAAATTCTTTACCACGGAACCACCAGGAAAGTCCCAATCCCAATATCTTTAAAAATAAAAATATTTCTTAGCTACTTTTTAGGTAATTTAAGAATATCCTAGAGAAAGGAGCATAATGATAATGAAAGTAATATCTTATTGCTGTTTCTCTTTTCCCTTTTACTCTTTTTCCACAGAATGGTTCAGCTGTTGCAATAAGACCCCAGGTTTCTTTTTTTTTAATTAATTTTTATTTATTTATTTATTTATTTTGGCTGCGTTGGGTCTTCATTGCTGCCCATGGGCTTTCTCTAGTTGCGGTGAGTGGAGGCTACTCTTCGTAGTGGTGTGCGGGCTTCTCATTGCGGCGGCTTCTCTTGTTGTGGAGCACCGGCTCTAGGCGCGAGGTCTTCAGTAGTTGTGGCACATGGCTCAGTAGTTGTGGCTTGTGGGCTCTAGAGTGCAGGCTCGGTAGTTGTGGCACACAGGCCTAGTTGCTCCACGGCATGTGGGATCTTCCTGGACCAGGGCTCGAACCTGTGTCCCCTGCACTGGCAGGCAGATTCTTAACCACTGTACCACCAGGGGAGTCCCAGGCCCCAGGTTTCTTAAAAGTAGATCTCAGATAGTAGTCCACATTTGAATTCTGAACCCAGTAAGCATGGTCCCAAACCTGGGATTTGTGGACATATCAGTAGAACTCTGAGCCTGCTTAGATATTCAGGCCAGCTAATTCTTTGGTCAGTAGGCCCTATCATATGGTATTTGCTTATTGTGACCCATTTGTTAGCTTATTGGTTTGCACAGAATCTGATTTTCCTGAATTGAATCGTTTTTTGTAACTTACTCATATTTAAATAAAGTCTTTATCAGGAAGAGCAAGGGGAAGTAAACAACTGCCATTAAGGGTATTTGCCTTTTTCACCACCTGTGCGTTTTAAAATTTTTATATTTCATTCATCATGCACTGTCTAGAAATAACTTGGAGTGACACCTTTATATGACAGGATAGAGTGAATTGAGAGTGGCAAGATAAAGGAGAACAATGAGGATGAGGACAGAGTAGAACCAGATATGATGCTACAAGTGTATATACCATATTTATATTATTTCTGAAGCTAAGTCTTTAATTTGGCTGTAAACTTTCTAGTCATCAGAAGGAGATGGAAACCCTGGTCCATTACATTCTACACAGTGTTCATAAGATTAAGACAAACCATCTGCTCAAGAGAAGTATAACTATTGGTACAAATAATGCATGATTTGGAGCAGTGATATTAATATTGCTAACATCCTTACAGTAGATCCACTGATGATTGTATTAGGGCATTTTCACACAGTGAACCTCAGTGTGGACTAATGGCATCACATAAATATACAATGTACTGTTCAGTAAAAGCAATTTAAATTACTGAGAGGAGAGGATGTATAAGAAATGATGGTACTTAGCTCTCTGTTGACCTAGGTTGGTGCTCAGGTGCTCTGTCACGTATGTCAGGTCAAATTTGTTAACCGTATTCAAAACTTCTAGAATGTGTTACTGAGGGAGATGCATCAAAAAATAACACTATAATTGTAGATTTATCTGTTTCTTCTTTTGGTTATGTCGGTTTTTGCTTTATGTGTTTGAGGTGATGTTAATGGATACATACAATTTAGAATCGTTATATCTTCTTGGTAGATTGACCTCTGATCATTAGGAAATGTCCCTCTTTATTTCTAGTAATTCACCTTGTTATCGATTTTGTGAGATTTGAAGAGCTGTGTCACCTTTCTTTTAGTAAAGTGTTTGTGTGGTATCTTTTCCCATTCTTTTACTGCAAATTTTCCATGTCTTTTATAAGCAATGGCTAGTTGTTTATTTCTATTACAGTCTCAATCTTGCTTTTAAAAAATTTTCTCAATCTTTAAGATGCATTTAGAACATTGCTATTTAATTTATTTACTGATATATTGAGTTTAGATCTAACATCTTACTCTTTGTTTCTAATCTAACAAAAAATCTTCCTTTGTTCTTTTTATCTGCTTTCTTGCCTTCTTTTGGATTAATCAAGTGGGGATTTCTTTTCTTATTTATTTTTTCCTATATTAACTTTATTCTTTGTGTGGTTACCTACAGATAAAATTAGAATATTTGCTGGAGAGGATGGATTGACTATTCATTAAGATGTCCCCATTCAACTGTTGTAGGGGGTTTGTTTGTTTGTAAACAAGTTTATTAGCATGATTAAAAACATTTTGGGGGGCTTCTCTGGTGGCACAGTGGTTGAGAGTCCACCTGCTGATGCAGGGGACACGGGTTCGTGCCCCAGTTCGGGAGGATCCCACATGCCGCAGAGTGGCTGGGCCCGTGAGCCATGGCCACTGAGCCTGCGCGTCTGGAGCCTGTGCTCCACAATGGGAGAGGCCACAACAGTGAGAGGCCCGCATACCACAAAAAAAACAAAACAAAACAAAACAAAAAAACATTTTTTGAATAATGACAAAGAATTTCTAAACATGAAAGAATATCAGTGGCTATACCTTATAACCAATATTTGAAATTGAATGGGCAAGCTTTTTTGCCAGTCTTCCTTTTATTAAAAAAAATCCATTTATTGGTTCCATGTGAAGTCACGACTTGTTTTGTTTGGGAATGAGTCCATACTGCAACTAAGCATAAAAAAAACCTTCCATAATTGGAGCGTGACCTGCATTACCGAGTAAAGAGTTGGTAAAAATCCTCAAAGCGTTGGGGATTTGTTTTTTCTTAAAAACAAAAAAACATTCTTTTTATACAAGTGTTGTAGTTCTTTGTGAGCTTTTAATAAATATAAATTGTCAGTAAGTTAGAGGTTATACTCCCTGGAAAATGCCTTGAGTATGGTTTTCTGTGTAGCTAATGTAGTATAGATCTGTATATTTAACAGTTAGGATGGATATGGGGTTAATACAGGTTTCTGAGGTTTAAACTAACATTATTGTGTTCTGGAATAGAGTTCCCCCTCTACTCTCAGCTGAGCGGAGTGAACGCCCACTGGCTGGCCAGAATTCTCTTTATTTAAAAAAAAAAAACCTACTTGTTCACAAAGGTAAATGTTGAATCCAGAAATGTATTTTAAAGTCTACTTGTATATTATCATGACCAACTGTGTCTATGTAAGAAACACAAAGTTGGTTCAACATTTTAAAACTCATATAATTCACACATTAACTAGAGGAAAAATGTATATAATCATTTTATTAGATGAAGACAAACAATAAAGTTGAACAGTTATTCATGGTAAAAAGTTTATTAAGCTAGAAATACATAGGAACTTTCTTAACTTGTTATGTGAGGCCAACCAACAAAAGTCTCTATCAATCATCATATTTAGTGGTCAAATGTTAAAATCAAGAATTTCCTTTAAAATTAAGAATATTTTTAACATTTCACCACTAAATGTTTTTTTTTAATAAATTTATTCATTTATTTACTCTTGGCTGCATTGGGTCTTCGTTGCTGCGTGCGGGCTTTCTCTAGTTGCGGTGAGCAGGGGCTACTGTTTGTTGTGGTGCACGGGCTTCTCATTGTGGTGGCTCCTCTTGTTGTGGAGCACGGGCTCTAGGTGCGCAGGCTTCAGTAGTTGTGGCACGCGGGCTCAGTAGTTGTGGCTCACTGGCTCTAGAGTGCAGGCTCAGTAGTTGTGGCTCACGGGCCTAGTTGCTGCGCGTCATGTGGGATGTTCCCGTACCAGGGCTCGAACCTGTGTCCCCTGCATTGGCAAGCGGATTCTTAACCACTGTGCCACCAGGGAAGTCCCCCACTAAATGTTTATTACTACATCTATTCACTGTTATCCTAGAGGTCCTAGCAAGTAGTAGACAAGCAAAAGAGATAAAAAAATATAAGGAGTGAAAAGAGGCAAAACTATCATTATTCACAGATAATAAAATTGAATACATAAAAAAACTCGAGCCTACAGGTCGTTAGAATTGAGAATTTAGCAGGGTGGATGGCTCTTAGAATCACAAGACATCAGTCAACTCTGACAAACAAAAAACGTAACTTTTTAAAATATAAATTTATTTATTTATTTATTTATGGCTGTGTTGGGTCTTCATTGCTACGCGCGGGCTTTCCTCTAGTTGCAGTGAGCAGGGGCTACTCTTCATTGCGGTGCTTGGGCTTCTCATTGCAGTGGCTTCTCTTGCTGCGGAGCACCAGCTGTAGGCGCGCGGGCTTCAGTACTTGTAGTTTGCGGGCTCTAGAGCGCAGGCTCAGTAGTTTTGGCGCACGGGCTTAGTTGCTCCGTGGCATGTGGGATCTTCCTGGACCAGGGCTCGAACCCGTATGCCCTGCATTGGCAGGTGGATTCTTAACCACTGTACCACCAGGGAAGTCCCAAAAAACGTAATTTTTTACAAGCTACCATTTATGATAGCAACAAAAAATATAAGGTAGCTAGTATGAATTTAACAAAAGAAGCTCAAGACCCATGAAAAGACATTCAAGAAGACCCATATAAATCAAAAGAGATAGGAAGCCTCAATATTGTAAAAATGATATGCCAAATTAATCTATGTATTCCATACAGTTTCCATCAGAATTTGAACAGGGTTTTTTTTTTTTTTTTTTTTTAACATGACAAGTTGTTTCTAAAATGTAGGTGGAAGAACAACTTGACCCAGAATAGTCAAGATACTCCTGAAGAAAACCAAGGTGAGGGAACTTGTTCTTTCAGATGCTGAGATTCATTGTAAAGCAATAGTATTAAGACAGTGTAGTGTAATCTCAGCAATTGACAAGTAGACCAGTGCAACAGAATAGAGTCCAGAAACAGACTGATCCATTCATGTTAGTTTGAGAATGATACAAAACTGACATTGCAGATTAGTGGGGCAAGGATGGACTAACAAATGTCTGGGAAAATTGACGATTCAAATGGAAAAAAATGAAATTGGATCTCATGAAATAGAATTCATTCATGAAATAGATTTCAGATGGATTGTAGTCTCAGATATGAAAGGCAACATTTATAACTTATAGAAGAAAATATAAGAGAATGCTTATGTGATTTCTTATTTAACACAAAAAAATCCAAATCATAAGAAAAGTTTGATAAATTTGACCACAGTAATATTAAGAAAATCTGATCATGAAAAGATACTATAAAAACATAGAAAGAGAAGCCAAAAATTGAGAGAAGATATTTACAGCCCATGTAACTAAGAAAAAAGATTGTTATCGTTATCCAGAATGTACTTAAAACTTACCCCAATCATAAGAAAATACAACTAACATAATAGAAAAATGGACAAAACACATAAGCAGTCTGTTCACAAATGAGGAAACCCAAAGATTGGTGAACATAAATAAACATTCAACCTCATTAATAAAAATAAAATGATCGGCAAAGATAAAGTTTCACAGTAATATGTGATAGCCAGTATGTAGGGGAAAAAGAGAAAACTCATACAATTATTTTGTTAAAACAATTTGATATTATCTAGTAAAATGGAAGATGTACAAATTCTATGGCCCAATAAGTTCACTCCTGTGTATATATATATATGCTCTCCAGAAATTCTTGTTGTGTACCAGGAGACATGTTCAAAAATGCACAGCAACATCATTCATAATAGCTACAGTAAAAAGTTAATTAATTCTAGTCAAACCTTTCAACATAATGTTGAGCAAACAAAAAAAATGATTTGAAGAATATTATGTACAGTTCATTACCATGTATATAAAGTTTAAAAGCAAGCAAAATTAATCAGTATATTCTTTAGAGATACTTTTGTGGAATAACTAGGAGAAAAAAACAGGGGTTACAACTAGGAACGGGACATAGAGAGGGCTTCAAAAGTACTAACTTTGTTTCTTAGGCTTTATAGTAGGTACATGGGTGTCTTTTTTTCCCCCTTCTATTTCTATATGACGTACATATATGGTATACTTTTTTGCATAAATAAAATATTTTAAAATAAAAAGAATTAAGTAGCATAATTAAAAGATGAGAATGAGAAAAACCACAAAAGATTTTTAGGCTTAAAATATTAGTTGAAGATTTTTAAGGAAAAAAAAAGCCAGCACCAGCCAGACATTTACATCGATAAGGAAGTTCATGAGGTCTTTGGACTCCTCCAAGAAATTATTTTCTGCTGAGGCTGTAACTATGTGTAGCCTTTGTGTTTCCCTGAGCCCTCAATGTTAGTGGCTCTTTTCTGCTACCTGTAGATATGAGGCCAGGCCAGACTCCTACCACCGCATCTGATTTATTTCCTGGTAGAGTCTGAGAGTACATTAAACATTCACTTTTAGCACTGGAACCCAGAATTTTAAAAGAAGGTTAAAGACATGATTAAAGTCAGAATTCATGAAATGGAAAGTTATTAAAAGGAAAGCGAATGCTTACACTACATCATCAGGAGTGTCTTATACAAGTGCATGAGATACAGAGCAGTGAAGTAATTAATTCCATGCTGTCATGTTGTTTAGCTCTAAATTGGGGCAGGGGAGAATTCTTGACTAGATTCAAGCTTTCTTTATCATGCCTATAGATATAATTTTTTGGTAAACTTTCACAATTTTTATTTTTCCTGAACAGATTATTTTCAGTAATTTTTAAAAATATTTATTTGTTTATTTTTGGCTGCGTTGGGTTTTCACTGTTGCGGCGAGCGGGGGCTACTCTTTGTTGCAGTGCACGGGCTTCTCATTGCAGTGGCTTCTCTTGTTGCAGAGCACAGGCTCCAGGTGTGTGGGCTTTAGTAGTTGCAGCGCGTGGACTCAGTAGCGGTGTGCGGGCTCTAGAGCGCAGGCTCAGTAGTTGTGGTGCATGGACTTAGTTGCTCCGCGGCATGTGGGATCTTCCCGGGCCAGGGCTCAAACCCATGTCCCCTGCTTTGGCAGGCGGATTCTTAACCACTGCACCACCAGGGAAGTCCCTTCAGTAACTCTTGATCCCCAATAAGTAATTTTGACCATGAAATATTATTGAATTGCACTAATTAAAGGTTGAACATACCCAGTAAATCACTGTGGAAAATTTTAATGAACAAGCCAAATAAATGAGAAATCAGTACTTATTGATTGTTTTCTGGCATATCATTAAAACCAAAATCTGTTCTCTTACTCAAAAAGCAAAGCACCTAAATTGCCTGTCTAGTTTGGTGCAAGTTTTGCATCTGTCTATGTGTAAGCCGTTAAGACTTTTGTTGACAAATCAATGAGGCATTCAGAATAAAGGAGGTATTTAGTGGCAAAACGGCAACTCTCCTTGGTTCATATTTCTCACTGCATCTTCATAAGTTCACAGAAGTCACCAGACCCTTCAGTCATACTGAGAATATGTATTAGTGCTTGAAGAGATCTAAAGTTGTTTTGATGGAAAGCAAGTTATTTTTTTTTTAATTAATTGATTTATTTTTGGCTGCATTGGGTCTTTGCTGCTGCGCACGGGCTTTCTCTAGTTGCAGCGAGTGGGGGCTACTCTTCGTTGTGGTGTGTGGGCTTCTCATTGTGGTGGCTTCTCTTGTTGCGGAGCATGGGCTCTAGGCGCACAGGCTTCAGTAGTTGTGGCATGTGGGCCAAGTAATTATGGCTCGCAGGCTCTAGAGCACAGGCTCAGCAGTTGTGGCACACGGGCTTAGTTGCTCCATGGCATGTGGGATCTTCCCGGACCAGGGCTCAAACCCGTGTCCCCTGCACTGGCAGGCAGACTCTTAACCACTGCGCCACCAGGGAAGTCCCGAGCAAGTTATTTTTTCAGAAGCTAAGTAATTTTCTGTTCATTTTAGGAAAAGTGAGCTACTTCATATTTTATTTTGGCCTTTGAGTATTTTGGCTTTTGAATAAAATTCAATTAAAATAAAATTTTATTCAGAAGCCAGTTGAACTGTAAAGGTAGATTATGATCTTCTGGAAGTCAAGACAATTTTAACCCAAATGTGGAATATAGCTCCTTTTCAAGGAAATGTCACAAGATAGCTGTGTTTTGAAGTGTTTCTTATATTTTATAAATATGCTCTGGTTCACCGTGGAATCCTAATTTTATAGATTGGAAGACAGCGTATGATTATGCTAAGGTAAGCTGACTAAACGAATTAGCTGGGAAATCAGGGTGGAGGGATGTAAAAGTAGGAAGGAGAAGATGCTGCACGGGGTGGTTTGTATATGAAGTATGTGCAGTGGGTTCCTGTAGATTATTTAAGATTTCACTTGTCTACCAGCCAAGAGGGAAACACAGTCAATCATGGGGTCACAGCACCTATAGAATTAAAACTCGAACGATGAACAGCTATTTCTGGAATCAGGACCAGAAAATTCTCTTGTGTGCATGGTTCTGAACAGTCTGCCAACCATATCGTTCCAGTAGTTATAGTACTGAGATCCTTAAGGTTTTTTCTGTTAATGTGGGGCACAGACATCAGGTTATAACTGAATTCTCTTAGGTGGACATGAAGTAATGTTCTACTTCAATACTGTGCCCTGATTATTTCTGAGACCTGTAGGAAATTCCACTTATGAGGAAAGTTAGGAAAAATTAGAACGTATTTGAAAATTTGAAACAACTCTGTTGCTTGTGAGTTTTCTGATGAAACGGAAGGGTTTGGGGCACCAAAAAGTCATTCTTATTTTTATTTTGGTTTTAATGTTTTATTTATTCAAGTTATATTATCAAAAACCTAGTTCTTTTCATTTTAAAACTTGATTTGCAAATCACTGCTAAGTGATCTTTGAAGAATATTTAGTTCCTATTTACAGACTTAGCTAATTGAACATGTACAAACGTTTAAAATTGCATTTATAAATTTGTTATATTTGATTTCCTTTTTAAGTACTGTTGTTAGCAACTGACAGTCTTTGCAAGTACTTAAGAAGCTCTTATACATCTGTTCTATTAAACTTACAAGTATTGTGATCTTTAAAGTTTTCTTAAATCTTCTAATGCTGTATTATGCAACTCAGTCTTCCTCTAGTCAAAAGATACTTTCCCATTTAGGAAGCCAACAAGTATCACCTCAGGTAACTTAGGTTATTTTCTACCAAAGACATAAAATCTGAGTTCTTCCCATACTAATCAAGGAAGATGTTATGTCACAGTATATAATTTGGGGACTTGCCTAACTAGCATGCTTGGAATTAACTAATATCCAGAGATTATTGACAGAAAAACTGATTAGATTCCTATAAGCAACCCTGAGTGAGAATACAGACGCTTGTTTATTGTTGTTATGTCAAAGGCACTATAGTGTTAAGAAAAGGATATTCACATAAACCACCTGCCTAGACCCAAGCTCTGACATGACTTCATAGTCCTACTCACAGCCGGTTTGCCCATTTGATTTGATTTTACATTTCTTCAAATTTTGGGTAATGCAGATCTTTTCTATCAGAGTCTAAAGACAGCTTACAGTGAAGGAGTCCGAAGATATTTAAATGCCCTGTTGTCTAAATCTCAATTCTGTATCCCTTTATATTCTCAGAATCAAGCAACTCTTACAAGTATTTCAAGTGATATATGATGGAATTTAGTTTTTTATATAGTTTTTTTCTGACTTGTAGTCACTTCTTCCATGGGTAGTCTAGCCTAAGTGGCATTACTAAAGAGTCATTCCTGAGATATGAGCTGTAGAAATGATCCCTGAAAGTATAGTCTTAAGAGATATAGACAGCAAAATTTGGACCTCTCTCCCCTTTGAGAATAGGAGTGTAGGTTGACCATAAGCTGAAGAAGCCTAAGTTAAATATCAGACTGCACTGGAGAAGCACTACATTAAAACAAATTACCTTATTATGTTTCAAAACCATACAGGTAGTTTTGAGATTGCATTTATTCATAAATAGGTGAAAAAAGAATTCCTCAATGTTTTTCAAAGATTAGCAAATGAAATATGTAGTTCATACAACAGTAAACTCAGACCTAATTAAAAAATTAAGAAACAGCAATAATCTTCTGCTTGTTCTAAAATGGTAAGAAATCAAATCAGCCTCCTAAAATTTCATAAATACTACTTGGGATACAAATTTATCAGGTTTTGGGTGGTTATAAAGAATTCGACTATTAAGAGTTCAGAGTGAGAGTTACCCATGGATGGGTTCCTAACCAAAGTGCTATCATAAGGTGAGCTGAAGTTGTATAACTTGGTCTCAAATTACCGTGTCTGATTCAGTACATCCTCCCCATACAATACTGAAACAAAGTAGTAACTGGAAGGAAGCTAAACTATAGGGCCCTTATTTAGTCCCAATCACCTGGCAGTAAAATAGCAAGGCAGGCAAACAGTCTCCATAGATGTGATGAAAGAACAGCCATCTCACTTAGGGCAGGCTGATAGTCACAGGGATTTTGACAGAGTATCCTGGGCTGATACCAACATCTGATAATCCTGAGTCCTAGAACACTAGAGCTATCAGATTAGAATGGAATTAAGATGTCTGTAAAAGTAAATTTACTGAATATGTGTTTTTTCGTTTTTATTAATTTTAACTACATAAGTAATATATAGTTTTTTTTAATACCTAACACACACACAAAAAAAAAACACAAATTTAACATTACAAATAAGACTAAAGTACCTGTTGACCAACATCTCCAAATCTAATATCTTCTTTGGAGGTAAGCACCATTATCAGTATGAAGTATGTCTTTCCAGCTCGCTTGCTGTGCAATTGTATGCATATGTTTACTGTTGGAAAAATGTATTTTATGTTGCTGGGATTTTTTAATATTTAAAATGAATATACACGTTGTTCTGCACCTTGCTTTAGTCACTTAAGAATATCTTGCTAATCTTTTTATGTCAGTAAATAAAGACATTTGTTGAGTGCTTATAATGTACTCTTTCAAGCATTTGTATATCTATTTAATGCATTTAGTCTTCATGACAATGCAGTTATTATTATGTTGTTGTTATCGTGACCATTTTAGCAGCTGAGGATTCTGAGGGAAAGA
>NW_006776799.1:1434123-1449683 GCF_000442215.2 Lipotes vexillifer
AAATTAGAGAAATTGCCCAGTTTAGTGAGAGAGCCACCGTTTTGGATTCTGTTCAAGGAAGACTAACTCCAGGTCTCCTCTCACGGCAACTATTTTACACCGCCTCTCTGAGGTACATTAGCCTACCTCTGAATGCCGTGTGTATCAACCCAAAGCCCCATGGGTCCATCTTTTGTGAACTTGCAGTGACTGAACGATATGCAGACACTGTTCAAGTTTAAAGATGCCACCGAGTGCCTCATTATGCCCCGCATTTCGGTTGATAATAGCACAAGCCCGGCAGTGTGATGGTATAAGGTGTGTGTGACTGTTTTTGAGGAGAATAATGAACGTAAGAATGCGGAGCAGACCCCATTGTTATGCTGCACCATTCCCCTACTTCCCTCGCAGCCCATGTCTGATCTGTGAGCAGCATTCCATTTACGTCAAAAATAACGTCAATCTAGTGAAAAAACGGAATGACTCAGAGCATTACTGTAGAGAACTGGTCTCTGTGTGATATGATCTATAACATCCTAATTTCACAGAACACTTTTCATAACAGCCACTAAAATTGTGATCGAATCCGTTAACTTCTTTTAAAGGATCCAACGTGAAGCAATATTGAAGCTAGGCTTAAAATGCAGGTGTACTGAGGTGGAGTCCCACCCACTCAAACCTGCATTATCATTAGCTACTTCATACCTTTTCTGCATTTGTCTGTCTATATTTATTGATGCACTTGTGTCTGCTCTTCTTTTGTATTTCTAGCTGCATTTGGGTCAGAGATAGGCTATTTCAGAGTCTGGAGGGTCTGAAAGAAAGAACAGAGAAGAAAGGAGAGAGGAAAAGGAAGTTTTCCTCTAATTCTAATGGACAGCAGAAGATACACTGGAGACAAGGGGTAGAGGAAGAACCCAGGGTCTTGCATTGATGGAAGTAGTGTTATGCTATGGTATCGATTAAGATCTCTGTAGAGAATGAATGGCAGTGAGAGAACATGGCCACCGAAGCCCTTACATTGAGCAGCTCATAACTTAGAAATGTTGACCCAGTTGGATTTCTCCTGCCACATCATCATCCACAAAAGTGACAGCTAATTTTTCTATGTAAGAATTTTATTCCTTGGATAAATACAAAGTCAAATAAAATCCCTCCATTTTATTTTTTCTTCCAATGCTATATCCTTCTGGGAATTTGCAAAGTTAGCCCTTGACATGTATTTTTGTTTGGAACGTAGAGTAAGACTAAAAAGAAGTTTCGAAGAAGGTGGAAGGTGACTTGTGAAATTTACTTTCAGACTTGAGAGTGTCCTTCTAGAAAGAGGATAGGCTTCTGAGGGCTGAGCTCTATCCAGTCTTCCACAGATTAACTGTGATAAAGTCAGTACACAAATTAGTGACCTGTGAGCCTTGGTTTTCCTACCTGAGAAAAGAGGCTGGGCCAGAATCCCTAAGGTTCGTTTGAATTATAGTATTCTGATTCTTACATGACGTGATAGAAAAATATAGCTTCTAGTGGTCATTAGATCACCCTTCTAGTTACCCAGCAGCATAATCCTGTACACATTTTCCTTCTCTCTCACACTAATACTCCTGAGGGGGTTGTTACTTGCGGTGTCTTTAGTAGTTGCTTCCTCTGGACAGCCATTTCTTCCAACTTCCTTCTCTCTTCAACTTCCTTCTCTCTTCAACTTCCTTGTTGAAGTGAAAATCCTTAGCTCCATTCCAGTTTTATAAATCTTAAGAAAAAATTTTTTTTTCCTCAGGATGGGAATACAGATTACTGATTTATAACCCATTAATCACTGCTGTAAAGAGGCCCTGAGATCTTTGTTTTCAGGCCCATAAAAATTGTTAATTGGATGTGACGTGTTGTTGGCCACTTGGATAATGGATTTAAAGCACTGCTTCTCAGACTCCAGCTAACTTCATTTTTAATAGGTATCATTACATGTGCGCGCTCCAGCAGTTTGCACCCAGTCAGTGCTAGCTGATGATAAAGCAAGCATACAAGATTGTCATTTGGGGGTTGTCCAACACCAGGACCAGGCAAATTACTGAACAGTAATGGGGTAGAAGCCCCAGAATGATTCTCTCTACTCTCAACCCTGCTGATAAAGGAGTTCTCACGTTCCCTCACTTTATGTGTTCAGCACCTAGTGATGAGGTCGCTACTGCAATCCTGGATGTTATATGCTATGCTAGGTCCTCCAGGGTTAGGTCTCTATTTCAAAAGGAACCATGTTTACAAAAGTAGAATGAGCTTCCTACTTGGTTCTTTTTGTCACCAGGTAACCAAAGTTGTTACTAAACCAACCAAAGAAGAAATCATCTGAGAAATAATTTTTCTATAGTTTTCAATGTCTTCCTTTTTTTATGATCTTCCATGAATGTGAAAGATTAATAATATTTCATAATGACATGTTGGAGAAGTGAATTTTCTAGACTAGTCACATCATTTGTGAATTGACAGCTGAACACACTAATGCAATGTGAATTGCATTAAAATTTTATTCTAATAATTTGTTGAACACTAGCTAAATTGGTGTGTACAGACTAGTGGCCTAGGAGTCAGAAAACTAGAATATGTAGTCACCGCAGCTCGTAAACTAGCTATGCGGATGAGGACAAGACAGTCAAGTTCTCTGAGCTTCAGGAGAGGAAAAATTATACTTGGCTGCTCTGTCTCTTGGGGCTGTTGTGAGGAACAAATGAGATGATGTATGTGACAGTGCTTGGTGTTACAAAATGTACAGTCTAAATATGAGATAGATAAGTTGTAAGATGTGTGTATATGGCAGTATATCTAATTATATTATTGCGTTCCTCCATGTGGTATTTCCACTTTTTATATGTACACAAGAGCTGGTGAAGTTGATTCTCTCCCAATTATCACAACTCCTAATGGGCAGCTACAAGTTCAGATTTTATCGAAAAGAGGAAATTAAAGTGATCGAGGAGATTAGTTTTTCTTCATTGACATGTAAAAAATAAAGGGACTACTGATAGAAAATATTTAGCTGTCTTTAAATATACTTGAATGGTCTGACTTTTCTGAATATCCACTTTTCTTTGAAGAAAGAAAAGGCAAATGAAATGAAAAGGCAAACCTGTACATATTTTTATTCAGTGGATGTATCTCTCAGGGAAAAATATATTTAATTTTATTTGTTAGAACCATATGCCAAGTGCTAAGTTCCATAGATAAGAAAGGTACAACCTGAGGTGCTTCCTTGTTTTGCTTTTATAATATAATATATTTAGAACATAATAATACTTCATAATATTTAATACTGTGAAAAGAATTTCCTGGGGGTAATGCTACTGTGAGAAATTGTTTTACTCTATTAATTAATCAGTACATATTAATATTTTCTACAGCTCAGTTATTTGCTTTATTCTTAATCATTTAAATCCAAGAAGCACTTGATCATTAATTTCTTGAACATTATGACTTCATTTAATGACTGCCTCTCTGAAAAGGTAAAATAGGATTAATGACCAAACTTCATTATTTCTAAGGAGTGGCTACATATGCAAATGTAAGGAGCAGTAGCATTCCAAATAAATTCAACTAGGGGAACACTTTTCCTCAGCCAGTGCCTATTCAGCCAGTGTTCGTGGGTAACCTACCCTCTTCCCTTTCAGAATGGCAACTTTTGAGTCTTGACTTAGACTCTGGGCAGCAAGTTAAAGGGTGGGGAGAGGCAGACTAAAGAGAACCACAGTGGTTTCTCCTTCTAGCCTTTACCAGGTCATTTTGTGTGTGTTCCACTTCACTCTTTTTTTCTTTGAGTCTTTTTATTTAAAGACTTAAACACTTCCCTTTGAAAAATCAGTGTAGTTTCTGGTGGGGAGAGAAGATATCCAGGATAAAAAAAATGAGACAAAGACGCCTACACATAACTTGGAATATAAACTTAAAAGTTAATAAAAGGAAATTGGGGGGTGGTATTTCTTTTAACTTTTCAGCTCTTTTACTTTATTTATCTTACAGTTTTATTGAGATATAATTGACACAGCACTGTATACGTTTAAGGCATACAGCATAATAATTTTTTTTTTTTTTTTTGGTGGTACGCGGGCATCTCACCGTTGTGGCGTCTCCCGCTGCGGAGCACAGGCTCCGGACGTGCAGGCTCAGCAGCCATGGCTCACGGGCCCAGCCGCTCCACGGCATGTGGGATCTTCCCGGACCGGGGCACGAACCCGTGTCCCCTGCATCAGCAGGCGGACTCTCAACCACTGTGCCACCAGGAAAGCCCCAGCATAATAATTTGACTTACATAAATCATGAAATGATTATCACAATAAGTTTAGTCAATGTCCATCATCTCACATAGATACAAAGTAAAAGAAAAAGAGAAAAAAATATTTTTTCCTTGTGATGAGAACTCTTAGGATTTACTCTCTTAACTGTCATACATAACATACAGCAGTGTTAATTATATCTGTCATGTTGTACATTACATCCCTAGTACTTATTTATCTTATAGCTGAAGTTTGTACCTTTAAGTACCTTCATCGAAGTCCCCCTTCTCCCACCCCCACCTCTGGTAACCACAAATCTGATCTCTTTTTTCTGTGAGTTTGTTTGGTTGGTTGGTGGGGTTTTTTTTGAAGTATAATTGACCTACAACACTATGTTAGTTCCTGTTGCACAACATAGCAATTCGATATTTTTGTACATTACAAAGTGATCACCACAGTAAGTCTGTTTACCATTTGTTACTATACAAAGATATTATGCTATTGTTAACTGTATTCCCCACTCTGTACATTTTATGCCCATGATTCATTTATTTTGTAACTGGAAGCTTGTACTGCTTAATCTCCCTCACCTATTTCACTAATTTCCATATCCCTTCCTCTCTGGCCACCACCTGTTTGTTCTCTGTATCTAAAACTCTGTTTCTGTTTTGTTATGTTTGTTCATTTGTTTTCTTTTTTAGATTCCACACATAAATGAAGTCATACAGTATTTGTGTTTCTCTGTCTGACTTATTTCACTTGGCATAATACCCTCTAGGTCCATCCATGTTGTTACAAATGGCAAGATTTCATTCTTTTATTATGGCTGAGTAATAGTCTGTTGTATACACACACATGCACACGCACACACCACATCTTCTTTATCCATCCATCTATCAGTGGTCACTTTATTACACTTCATCCATAATACTTACTAGTAAATTAAGTACTTGTGGTGGTTTACCTGTTGTTTGTTTTTGTTTTGCTTGGATAGCCCGACCTTGTTTTATTTCCCCAGCTATCTTAAATTTGCTGTTGAGGTAAGTTCTTTGCTGGTCTTTCTAGAGAGTTCAAAGAAGCACAAGCTAAATTTTCAGGAACTCTGTTTTGGGTGGAAAAAAATTAATATATTAATTGTACCAAATTGGTACAATTGTACCAAAATGGTACAGTCCTTACAGTTACAGTCTTGGTAACTTTTGCTGTAGAAAATTTATGCTGGTGGTCACCTTTTGTTATCTGCTCTTGACCTGGCACCTGACTTTTTTAGTTTTTTTTCTTGATTTCTAAGATCTCCCAACTTTGATACACCTTCTTGTATCTTTGTTCATCCAACACTCCAGCATGCATTCGTGTAAATAAATAAATACAAGTGTGTGCTTTTTACAGTTATGTTGTAGAAAGGTTTTAATGGTCTTTGGATGTTAGGTTTTTGTTGTTGACTTGGTCATCTTTAGTGTTCCTTTCTTCCCTTAGGCTTTGTACATTTCTCCTAAATCTCACTGATTTCTGTTACCTCTGTTACCAGACAGGCCTCCATGGTTGTCACCTGTTTCCTGCCTGGTATTACTGATAACCTTGAGATGTTGTTATCAGTGTCTATGGTCTCTGTCAATCCTCTCCAAAGTTTTCACAAATTATTTTGCAATATTCTTTTCTTAGACTTTAATGAAGCAGTCCCAGAGACAGAACGCCTGGATTCAAAAGCACTGAAAACCCGGGCCCAGCTTTCCGTGAAGAACAGACGCCAGAGGCCCTCTAGGACAAGACTCTATGATAGTGTCAGTTCAACAGATGGCGAGGACAGTCTGGAGCGAAAGGTGAGTGCCCCTGACCGCTTTCTGACTTGTGAGTTTGGGCTGTATCCTTGTTCCTACAGCTTATTGAAGATAATGATTTTCCTGCAGCCATATTCTGTATTCTAGTTGGAAACAGCTGGAATAGTTCACTTCTTTGTCTCCTAAATTCTTATTCACCTCGATATATCGTTGTAATTCAAATTCTTTCTGTACTCATTTGATGAACTAATAACCAAGAGCATTATCCATATTGTCATATTTCATGATGGTGCTTTTGATATTCAGCTGTTGGTTTTATCTGATGGTAAATAATGAGTGTAAATGTCATTGTTTCTATATGTCTTAGGTATCTGTGGTAGCTACAAAGGTAATATGGTGAATTGTCGTGAACTATGTAGTCTCATCTGTAAACCAACAAAAATGGGTTTTCATAGGGATTTACTAAAAAAAGGTCCGTCTGATTTCAAAGTAAGTATCACATGGGACTGATGCTCAGTGGCATAACCTCCTTTATAATCTCTTATACCAACAGCCTTCAAACAGTTTCTATAACCACATGCACATTACCAAATCACTTCTGCCCAAGGGTTTGAGAACTTCTCCAGAATCAGATTCTGGTGCTTCATCCCTCACTCCAGTGGCTGGCAGTGTGCCCTTCTCGTCTGACCACATAGCTGAATTTCAAGAGGGACCCCTGCACCCAGAAAGGGAGCCTTCCTCCTCTACTGGGGGAGACACGTCATTCTCCTCTCCTTCAAAATCTGATCATGATATGGAAGAATCTCCTTGCCACCATCAAGCCACCACCAAGAAAATACTACAAGAAAAAGGTACCGTTAATTTTGTTGTTGTTTAGCTTTTGTTTTGTCTGACTTCACTAACACCTCAGTTTGTGCCATGTAAAAATGGCTCTTTTCAAAAAAAAAAATGCAACAAAAACAAAGGCCTGTGTCTTTTCATAGCTAATAATTAATACTGCATTCCTTTTATATTATGGGACAAGAGAACACCCTTATCTCATTTTTACTTTATTTTTCTTTTTTTTAATCTTTTCCTGCCTGATTAGTATTTCACTTCTTCAGCTTTCTACAAGTTTACTATTGAAGGAAATTCTTCAGGAGGGCCTCCGAGAGATTTTGTGTAATAGTAGCCCATAGTTTCAATAACTACTAACATAATCATTTAGAAAAAAATATGTATATATGAAAGTAAAAACAATATAGGTCTTAACCCATTAATTGGTTTTTATTTAGAAGAAATTTTCACAGTAATTTATATTGCAAAGCATGTGATAGAAAAGCTATGATAAAGATAATGCAGGGAGATTAGTCAATAAATTTGAAACTATGCTCCTAGAATTAGCATCAGAATTTCATAGCAGTGTCAATAGATTGTTGTCCTTTTAATTGTATGCTTTAATTTATAGAAGTAATAAATTCCTGTTTAAACAAGTGAAATGATGCAGAGAGATATAAAGAATAGGTTCATTCTCTTCCTACCACAGCTGATGTGTTCCTTTAAAGTAACCAAGAAGATTTGGTTTTATTATTTTCACATCTGAAATGCACATAGATATATATGGTGTGTATGTGTGTCCGTATGTATATATATACACATATATTTTAAACAAATGTATATATATATATATATATATATATATAAACAAAAATAATTTCTGGTGTGTGTTTTGTTTTATATACTTTTTTTTATAAAAGTGAATTCTACAAATGACATTCTGCAGTTTTGTTATACACATGATAATATTTTATGGACATCCCTCTGGGGCAATATACACAAATTTAAATGACAAGATAATCTTCTATAGTGAGCCAATAATATAACTGAGGCAACCCTTGTAGTATTGATGGACATTTAAGTTGTATCCCGGGTGGGGGTAGGTTGTTGTTTATTTGCTTGTTTGCTTACCACTGTGAAAAAGATATAAGCATTCTGATGCTTTACATTCTTGTATGCTGATGCTTTCATTTCTGTAGAATAAATTTCCAAAAGTTGAATCGGTAGTCAGAGTATATTGTACTCAGAGGAGAATGTATGGCTTTAAATGCTTTTATTGTAAAAAATAAATACTGAAAATAAATAAAATAAATATTCAAAATAAAGGGAAAGAACAACCAAAAAACAGAAAATAGAAAGGAGGGGATAATGAAGATAAAAGCTGAGTTTAATGAATTTTTATTAACATGAAAAGCCTACTCTTAACACCTCCACAAAATAAACGCAGCAAAGCTATGTAAAAGTGAATAGCCCCCTGGAAGGACAGGTTAAGAAAAAAAATAGAGAAACCAAAAACACCCACAGCATTTGAAATGAGAAAGGAGATACAGAGGTTAAAAAAAAATTTTAAGATAGCACGCCAACTCTATGGCAGATTTGAAAATCTAGAGGAAATAGAGGATTTCCTACTAAAATATAAAGTACTCAAAATGGTCTAAGAAAAAGAGAACCTGAATAAGCCAATAAGTACAGAAATATAAAATATATTTTTATAGCCTCCATTTAGAAAGGTACTGGGCCCAGGTGGTTTTATAACTGAATTCTGACTCACCTATAAAAAAAATAGACAGGAAAAGATAAAATAGAGCATCTATTTTATGTTAATTATTCCAGGAGATGTTTTTCATTTATTTTATGTAGCTAGAGTCTTAAAAACTAGTAAAGATCATGTGGAAGAAGAAAATCTTATTATACCTTAAGAAATATATCTTATTTCTTATTATATAAGAAAATCTTATATAAAATCTAAATGTAGATTCATTTTAAATATGATGCTCGTAAATTAAATCCAGGAGTGAAAATTACTTATATTCCATAATCATGTAGGGTTGATTATTGAAATGTAAGTATGGTTTAACATTAGAAAATCTAACTGTATGAATCATCATATCAACAAAGAAAAAGTGAAGTGTTATAATATTGATAGACATTGAAAGGAATTTGATATAATTTTTCAGACATTTCCTATAAAAACTTGTTAAGTAAAGAAGGAATTAGGAAAAAAATCATCTAAACAAGATTAGTTATTCACCAGAGAGCAGTGACAAAACATCATACCGAATAGTGAATCTTAAGCCACACAAAACTAGCAGATTATTTAGAGACACAAACAAAATGTTGAGGTTACAAATGGAATGACACAGTTAATTACTTGGGAGGAGTGTCAGGGAAGGAAAATGGAAGAGAATATACTGGGGACTTCCTAGGTATAAACTTCATGGGAGTGGGGTGAGACATGAAATGGGTGTTTATTTTATTGTTTTTCCTTTAAACTCTAAAATTATTTTATAAAATACTCTTGATTTCAGTAGACAATAATATGTATACAAAGTTAACTGATAGACTCTATATGTCTAACATACAAGTAGCTTCGAAGAATTTTTTAAGTCAAGCATAGGCTAAGGTAATAAATCGTCAATTTATTGAAGAGAAAATTCATGTTACTTATAAAATATGAAAAGGTGATCAACCTCATTAATAATCAGAGAAATAGTCATTTGAGTTAGATACCCATCAGATTACTTCCACCAACCAGTGCTAGCAAAGATGTGGGACACACTCATTCATTGCAGATATGATTGTGCATCACTACACTGAAAAGTCCATGCTCACTTATCTCTACCAGAGCAAAAGTTGTAATCTTTCTACAGATACATCCTGAGCATAGAAATACAGTTGATTGGGGAGGCTCACCTTGTTTTGTAACTCTTAGTAAGTGTCATAGCTTCATCCCTGATATTTTCCCTGGTGTCCTTCCCTGAGCCTATTGATTTGCTGGAATTATCTTCCACAGACTGGTCCTAAGCACAAGTCTTCCAGAAGACGTTTTAAGGTAAAAAATAAGTACTTGGGGAGTACAAGATACTAGCGGAGGCAAGAGAAAATATGTCAAGCCTGCTAATTCATCAAAAGCAGTTGTAAAGTTGGTGAAGGACTTACACTGTGATTTTGGCCTACTTTCAAAAGAATGAAGGCTTCAGAAACTCTCATTAACTAACCTAAATTGTGGATTGTAATGGCACTTTTATAGAAATATACTTGTGTGAAGCCCTCTGTCATCTCCTCAAGAAAAAAAAATGTGTATAGACCTTACTTGGTTCATAAGAAGGCAAAAGAGCAGGAGCATATAGTTTGGAAATATAGGTTAATACTTTGTAGTCCACTGTTTGAGTTTATAAGGCATAACTTAGCTATCTGAAAGAAAGTACTTTATAGTCGGAGAGTGGATCCCTCACACATGAAATCTGACTAAAATTTTTTACAAGTGGCTACATCTTGTCTAGATTATTTCTCTTTTCCTTTTCCTTCTAAAAGCAAATGTTTCATCTCAAATTGGAGAAGTATTACATGGATGTGAGTTGTGCTTCACAGTCCATTAGCAGTAATATAGAGCAGAATGTGGTTAGCAGTGATTAGCATTAAAATGTGACAATTCCATCTTTTCTCCAATACCTCCTTTGCTTGCTACTGCCTCTTCTTTGGGATTAAGGTTCCAGCTGTAGTAAGCAGGTGCAAGAAATAGGGGGTGGGTAGTTTCTTCTCCTGAGACAAACTCTTAAGCTTTCCCATTTTTTTTTATTTTCCTGGATTGATCATGCTTCTGGGTAACTAGAAAGGAGCAATTAATTGAGCTTTTATAAAGTATTAACTTTATAAATAGTTACTAGTATGATAACCATTATTAGACATTAACTGTGACCAGATGAAAGCAGTGCCTCACATTCTTTCCTTCCCTCGATAAAAGTTTCCAGCCTTGAAGAGCTTCCTGTGCCTTCCACGTTCACTAATATTAATCCATTCATTCATGTATTTATTCAACAAATAGTTATTGAGCACCTGCTCTGTGTCCGGCATTGTGCTGAAGGCTGAATATACAATGATAATATTCCATCCTTTCCTGCAGGGAGTTTGCAGACTAGAGTCTGTTTGTCTGTCTCTCTGTCTCTGTTTCTCTCTCTCTCTCTCTCTTTGATTTATTGCTTGCTTGTTTGTTTGGTGACAGACCCTGTCTCTCTGACACTGCACAACCACCACCATCAATAACCAGGAAGCCCCTGTACTTTCTGCCTTCCACTCTCAGGCTCTGTTGCACCTTGAAAGATAGCAAAGAAACCTATCAGTCAAGACTCTACATTCTGTGAAATCCTTGAGTTCTTTGCCATGTGAGACGAATCAACTATTCAGAGCAGGACTCAACAGAGGTTCAGTGTGGTTAGCCTGATTTACCTGTGTGTATGTGTTTATATGTGTGTGGCTCTTACAACTCACTGGCTCCTTAATAAAGGAACGAGAATGGGATTTGTACTCACAAGTATAAATTCATACGTAACATATATGCCACTCCAGGAAATTCTGGTCCTTCCTCAAAGCTCAGCTTAAATCTCACTCCTTTAGTGGACCCTTTGCACACCCTCCCCATTCCCGGGCAAAGTGAATTATTCTCTCTGATACCACAGAAAGTTTCACAGTTACTTCTGCTTCTATCACTTTGTGTGTGATAATAAGTGATCAGGTTGTCAAGTGTGAGCCAGAGTTTTCTCACTCGTCTGATTCATCTTTGTATTCATGGCCCCTAGTAAAGTATATGCATATAATTGATATTAATAAGGTTCTTGGACAAATTAGTAAGTATGTCTCTCTAGATAATCAGTACAAGTCTTCTAGAACTGAGGTCGTCAAACCAACTTTGGCCTCCACCCGTTTTTGTTTTTGTTTTTTTTAAGATTTATTATTTATTTATTTAATTTAGTTTTTGGCTGCATCGGGTCTTAGTTGCAGCACACGGGATCTTCATTGAGGCATGTGGGATTTTTTGTTGCGGTGCGCAGGCTCTTCGTTGTGGTGCATGGGCTTCTCTCTAGTTGTGGCATGTGGGTTTTCTCTTCTCTAGTCGTGGCGCGTGGGTTTTCTCTTCTCTAGTCGTGGCGCGCAGGCTCCAGGGCGCCTGGGCTGTGTAGTTTGCAGCATGCGGGCTCTAGTTGAGACGCGTGAGCTCAGTAGTTGTGGTACACGGGGTTAGTTGCCCTGCAGCATGTGGGGTCTTAGTTCCCCGACCAGGAATCGAACCCACGTCCCCTGCATTGTAAGGGTTGTAAGGTGGATTCTTTACCACTGGACCATCAGAGAAGTCCCCCCACCCCCCCTTTTTATTTCCGATGAGATAAATGCTTTTATTTAATTAATTAATTTATTTTTGACTGCACTGGGTCTTCGTTGCTTCACGTGGGCTTTCTCTAGTTGCGGCGAGCGGGGGCTACTCTTTGTTGCGGTGCGCAGGCTTCTCATTGTGGTGGCTTCTCTTGTTGCAGAGCACGGGCTCTAGGCACGTGGGCTTCAGTAGTTGTGGCACGTGGGATCAGTAGTTATGGCACACGGGTTTAGTTGCTGTGCGGCATGTGGGATCTTCCCGGACCAGGGCTCAAACCTGTGTCCCCTGCATTGGCAGGCGGATTCTTAACCACTGTGCCACCAGGGAAGCCCCTGCCAGCCGTTTTTATAAGTAAAGTTTTATTGGAGCACAACCACACTCAGTTAAATACTGTTTTCATACTACAGTAGCAGAGTTGAGTAGCTATGGCAGAGTCAGTAGCCCACAACCTAAAATGTTTACTTTCTGGCCTGTTACAGAAAGTTTGCTGACTCCTGGTTTAGACATACATTTTCTTCCACTCAACATTGCTGGATAAACTCTGAAAATGTCTTAGTCATTGGTTGCCGTTTATCAAGATTTTTTAAAGTGATATACCATTACTTTTGATCTAGCAAGGTACCACAAAGGTAAAAATTAAGTTACAGCTGTAGTTGATTACATTCCTGGGGCAAATTCTCCATTCTTCAATTGAACACCTAATTGAAGTTGGGTGTTTTCTAAATTGCACCAGTAGCACATTCACAAGTCATAATTTTGTTGTCATATTTGTGGGACCTCAGTGGAAACTAGGATAGAAAGAATCCCATTATAACTGGCTAAATGATAAACATCTAACCCCGTTTCAGTTAAAATTAGAGAAAGTAAAAGATTATTCCTAGAGGTTTGTTAAGCAAGTTATATGTCAATAAAGGGCATGAAAATATTTTCCCCCGGTCTATTCTTGGAGTAGCCTAATACTAAAGTTTTGTCTCTGGACTTACATAGCAGTGGGCCTTTGTTCAGACAAGGTTGAGTAAATGAAGTACTATCAGTTTTCCACTTGTGATTTGTTCATTATTCTACGTGTATATGTGGCCATTAGCGCATTGCCTAACACAGAACATGTCTTCAGAAATATTTGTTGAATTAATGTCCTTGCAAGTAGAAATCTTTACAGGATTCACTTATTATTATGTTGCATTAGGCCTTTATACATATAGAAATAGTAAATTTTATCATTGCTCAGAGGACGGCGAGGTTAACCCTAGCTGAGATTGGTAAACGAGACATGACAAAGAAAATACAATTAGAGTAACTACTGAAGGACTGAAAAAACAGAAAAGATAGGTAAGGAAGGCATATAAGGCAGGGAGATGGCATTGACAGAGACAAGCACATGTAAGATGAAATGACAGGAGTGGGGCTGTCCCAGCCTGCTGGAAGCAGTCTGTTTATTCAGGTTAGAGTGATTGCTCGTAAAATTGAACAGGTAGGTTAGGTCTATAGCTCTAGAATTTAAATACCTTAGTTACCTTATCATATTACTAGAAAACCACAAGATGCTTGTGCAGAGGAATAAAAAGGAAAAGACACTAGGTATGAGGAAGATGAGTTAAGAGACCCTGAAAGGTGGAGGAGCAATAGACAATGACAGGAAAGAATGATATGAGAACTGTTGAAACGTATGTAAGTTGACGAGATCAGGGGGAAGAGAGTGAGGAGGTCAAAACTGATCACAGGGTTTCTAGCCTCAGAAAACACGGTCTTGTCATTGATAGAAAATAGGAAATCAGAAGCATTATGAGGGAAAGGTGATTAACTCATCTTTAGTAGAGGAGGTCTTGAGCTCAAGAGAGAAGCCAGGGGCTTCCCTCGTGAGAGTCTGCCTGCCGAAACAGGAGACACGGGTTCGTGCCCCGGTCCCGGAAGATCCCACATGCCGCGGAGCGGCTGGGCCCGTGAGCCATGGCCGCTGAGCCTGTGCGTCCGGAGCCTGTGCTCCGCAACGGGAGAGGCCACAACAGTGAGAGGCCCGCGTACCGCAAAAAAAAAAAAAAAAAAGAGAGAAGCCAGGGCTGGGAGGTAGATTTCAGAGTCCCCAGAATAAAAGAAGAGGTAGTCAAGGGTCTTGTTGCAGTGAGACTAAGAAAACTGCAGTCCCAGAAAAGGCCTTAGTATTTAGCTCAGGAGATCCACCATTACCTTTGAAAATGAAGACCAGGTTGCCAAAGATTAAAGCTGGGTCACCCAACGTGAGGACTTGGACTTCTAATTGCTCGTCAAGGTAGTATTGGAGAGATTTCAAAAAGCCTAATGGAAATTCCACATACAGCTAAATAACAAACAAAAATGTCACAATTCTTTTTCTTTTCCTGAAATCATACCAATCCAATGTTGGTTTTTATGCGGACTAGAAGTTCTGAGGTACATTAAGGATGGATTTGATTGATTGAAAGTGGGAAAGTGCATTATTACTTAATCTTGCTTCTTCGGCCTTTTGAAAGAATTCATTTAAGTGTTCCTTGGAACACACTTTGGCAAATGTATGAGATAATGATGTGAGGTTGCCTAGCAGCAGACTCTCTGATGGGCAGAAGCAGGCTTTTAGTCCCAAGATGTCCACATAACTGCCACACTAATAAGTTACAGAGTGTTGCCACATACATTGTTTCATCTGGTCTTAGCACCACTTGTTAAAATATCTCCCAGCCACCTTTATTTCCGAAAATAATAAGGCAGTCTCCTTTTAACTTTGCAGATTCCTAGCTGTTGAGAGTTTCTCTAGAATTTATTTGGAAGAATCCGGTACTTTCTTTCCTTCAGCTTCTGTTAAGAAAATTGAAATCCTGCTTTTTTTTTTTTAATGTCCATTAGCAAAATCACCTTAGAATGAGTTTGTGCCATGTGTGTGTATTTTTTTATGTGCATGTGTCACATCTGTGACTATTTAATTCAGTTACCCAAAGAGTAATGAGGCAAAGAGCCATCATAAATATTTGAGGTTAGAAGTGGATTTTGACATGGACATATTTCTTACTCTTCTGTTTGATTATGTACATTTCAAGGAATTGATTATTATAATCTGTGTATCATTAACTAAAACTATGAAAAGCTCATTGCTAAAAATCCTTAGAGTATTTTTCAACATCCTGTGCTTCTTCAGGGCTTCAAAAATAGACTCCTAAATGAGAACTGTGTGCACATCATGGCTTGTAAGTTATGTGTGTTTAGAAGTTTCTCCTGAAATAGACAAAAAGCATAAGCAAAATTAACCTGCAAGGTTAATTGAACACTCTCTTAGGAGAACTGCACTCCGTGCCAGAAGGTTGCTGGATTTTCTTTTTAATTTTAAAAAGAGAAAGACCCCAACAGACAATTGGGAAA